>NC_092818.1:127014212-127314212 GCF_023375885.2 Dermacentor andersoni | reverse complement strand
TCTGAGAGCTGTTCCACCTTTTCAAATCACCGACTGAACCGTATTTCTCGAGCCATTCCTCGACGTCATCGTCGCCGAGACCAGCGAACATTCGGGTGTCACACTGACGACGATTAATAGTCACTACAGGAGGCGAAGGCTATGCAGAGACGGTCGTCAGTGGACATCGCAGGTGATGCTATGCGTCGACCCGAGCGGAGCTCCAGGAAGGAATTTCGAAAGAACTTCGCGAGGACCAGAAGCAACCTCTACCATTTATCAGGATGCAGAAGCAGATCCTTCGAAATAGTGACACGTGCCCGCTTTGATAGATTGGTCAAGAACCTGGTAGGTCAGAGTAACGTACAAAATAAGAGGAAAACAATTATAATGCGTGTTAGAACTGAAAGGTAGAGATTGGAGAGAGTTCTATATGTAAATGAAAAATTACATCAGGACCAGAAAAATATCAATTCAAATTCAATTTGGTCGAACGAACAGGACGTGTAGTACTTTGAATTTAGAGTTTAAATCTAATCGATCCTAAAAGAAAATCTTGGACGGCAGCGCTAACCTTCCAGTCGCAGTGCGAAAGAGTAGAGGCACCAAAGGATAGTAGATTTTGAACAGTTATATCTAATCCAAGAAGGCGGAGCAGGTTTTTTAAGTTTCCTTAGCTAATAAATCCTCGACAGGAAATAAAAAAATACTCGATGATCTCATCTTCCCTACACATAGGAGAAATCGATGAGGGTGCCAGACCAGTCCTGTGGAAATAAGTATTTGAAGAAGGCATGCGACTGGGTATCCTACTAATAGCTACTTCAATTTTTTTCATTTGACATATATTACTTTTTCAGGGGTACAATAAGTATTTGAAATCTGAGGAACCTTTTGTACATGGTAGAGAGAATTCTCGAAGCATTATTTGGCTCCGAAATGTTGCATCTATGACAAAAGGTGATGTAGGGAGAAATGTCGGTTGGGCAAACTATCAACGCCTTCGCCAGTGAATCTGCCGTTTCATTTCGAACTTGGCCTGTATGCCCAGGCAATCGTACCAAATGAATATTAGTTAAGTCTTGGGGCATACTAATGATTTGAATACTCGCAAACCTGAAAGTCATTAGATTCTGGGAGCGAAGCACCACGAGGCACAAGAATCAGCTACAATGACTAAGCAGAATCGATATATGGGTTTAAATAAGGAAGAGCGAGGAACCGCTTTTTTCTTGCCGAGCTCGAGCTATGACGACGAAGAAGGCGCTACATGCGTTGGCGACGATATGTACAGAGAAGAAAGAATGAAAGTCACTATAACACGGCGCTCACAATATTCATAAACCTAGCTGAGATTGTGATTAAGGACACACGCTTAGCAGCTGTGACACCGCACGGTCTGTAGCCCGGCTCCTAAGGAAACACTCTTCCATCTTGCAGTTTGCTGATCGAGCTTGTTCTTTTAGGTTTAATCCTGTAACGATATAATGGTTGCCGCTGCTGCTGAGTAAACTCTTCACGGCAAACACCTGCGTTGTCTGTCACAAGTCTATCCCAACCTATGAAGTGCATTTATCCTGTTCAGAGTTCAACTATGAATATCATCTTTGGTCGTGCTCAGGTGTAGATGGAGCGTGTACAAAAAAAAAAAAAAAATCAGTAGAGGCCAGAATCTTTTATAAATGCACAAGCTGTAACAGCTCAAACGCTCTAAGCAGCTAGAGTAATGCAAAAAAAAAAAACAATGGTTTGTGAAGTAGACCTTGCAAAAGAAATTGTTGAAATACACAAGGAGCTCTCTGTGCTGCTCACAGTCAAAGCGAAAGTTGACGCCATTGAAGCCTTTATTACCACAGTTGATGTCATTCAGAGGTCTGTGCAAGCAATGTCTGACAAGTATTATGAAGTAGTGACCCAAATGAAGAAATAAATGTCGACGTAATTGCAGACGGCATAAAGATTGCTACGAACGGGTGGATGTCTGACTTTCCCTTTATTCATTACTTCTCTCCACCTTGCGGGTTTCCGCAGAACTACTACGTCATATATATATATATATATATATATATATATATATATATATATATATATATATATATATATATATATATATATATATATATATATATATGACCTCCGCATTAGGACATTATGAGAGGGATATGTGCTTTGCTTGAGCGATTGCTGATGATAGTTTTTGTTGACGAGGGACAAAAATGCCCGGAAGCCTAGCCATAAACAGCTTCGCTGTAATACTGAACATCTTGGCTGATGGCTATAAACTGCCTACACTGAGTCAGATATAGAAGCCGCCCACAGGCTTCCTATCAGAGCAAGAATAGGTGACGTCGATAGGGGTAACGTATGGGCGAGGTCGCCCTTATCTTGGTACGCTTCTCAGCTAGCTTGATACGAGATAACTGGCTCAAAAAGTGAGCGGAACTAAGAAGAGCAAAGGCAAATATCTTTTTCACTGAAAACGTAACTGCGCAAAAGAAAAAGCTATTTTGGCTGAGGTGTAAAAAAATTTGCGTATGGGGTTTTACGTGCCAAAATCACGATCTGACTATGAGGCACGCCATAGTGGGGGACTCCGGAAATTTTGACTATCTGGGGTTCGTTAGCGTGCACCTAAATCTAAGTACAGTGGTGTTTTCGCTTTTCGCTCCCATCGAAATGCGACCGCCTTCGCCGTGATTTGAATCCGTGACCTCGTGCTTAGCCAGAGGAAGTGTTAAGCCTGGATTGTCAGTGTTCTTGGAATAATGACGGTAAGACGTTTATGCGGCGAAGCTCGCGCGATTACAATGTTGGTAAAGAACAGCCGATGATCTGGAAGGGGTGCGATAACTGTAAAAGTTGGCCTTCCTTTCTTTCTTTCTCTGTTTTTAGGCTGGCTTAGCTCATGGCTTCATTCTCGGTTGTACGACTATTTTGATGCTATTTTTGTTTTAGGCATCTCAAAGCTACGCAGTATGTAAAGCGGCTATCTTTGCTAAATTTGAACTCGCGAAGTTAAAGACATAAGCAACAGTTTGTTAGCCGGTTTTTGGATACACTTGATCAGAATTTCTACATTTTGACATTCATTCATTGCGCTGATGTGCATTTCTCTGGATCTAATTGTAGTACGATATTGCGAAGAAACAGAATGGGAGATGGTCTGGCTACTTATGTCAAAAACCAACTTTAGTATGAAAGCACGTCGTAATACTCAAAAATTGGTCCTCACTATGAAGGTCTGATTATTAAATGCATGGGTACCATGCATTTAACAGAACCATTGTGGTTCTGTTACCACGTTCCTAAATTACCCCGAAAGTGTTCTAGAGTGCCGTTGCCGTTGTCAACTGTCGGCCATCTTTTTTGATGAGTTCACTATTGCCTTATTATCAACAACTGTTATTATGCAAAATCTTCCTGACATTTTTTTTCTTTTGGTTATCAAAATTAAATAAAACGCCAACAAGAATTTTGAATGCCTATAAAACTCTGCTGGATACCCTGGGGAATACCCCTGCTGATGCAGGGTTATTGATAGCCGATTTAAGGGACCACTTGTCCTTTTCTGTTATTTTTTTCACGTCATACTGGACCAGACATGTATAATGTACACAGAATACACCCGTCACATGCAGAATATGATCTATTAACAAAAGTGTGCTTTTTAAATGTTTAGTAGCGGCTACCAACTGGAACTCTGTAATGCAGATAAAGGAACTCGTGGCTTCATATCGCTTTTATTTACACGCACGTTATCAAATACCTTTATGGCATAGCATTTCCTGTGGCAGCGCTGAGTAAACACCAGAAATCCGGGAAGCCATGAATAGATACAGGTCTTTTTATTAAAGAGGATAAAAGAGGGGGGGGGGGGGAGAAGCTATTTAGCTAATGTATCAAAAGAAAATGCCTAGACAATTTATACACGTACAAAAAAATTATTAGAAATAAACTAGGCCTCGATATTAAGCATGTATGTGCATCATATTACGAAAACATAATTGCTAGAGTATCAAATAACTTGAAAAATGTATGGAAAAGAGTAAATGGCTATGTTTAAACATAATAAACCTGTTGTATCAGAGCTTGTGATTGAAGTCTGACCATGCTCGGGTTCATTGCGTGCCAATTAGTCTAATGAACATTTCCTGAGAGCTGGCGTTTCTAGGGTCTCTGTCGACGGAAATCACAGTTATACTTCTTACGTCACTGACAGTGCTGTACTGTCAGTTTATACGTTTCCTACAACTGAATCCAAATATACATTCCATTGCTAAAATAAAAAAAAAATAGCTGTGCATGCGGTGTAGATGAATTAAAACCTCAGCCTATTAAAGCTGAGGTTTTAACATATTAACGACTTATTAATTTAACATATTAACGTATTATTTAACATATTACTTTAACTTATTAATTGCAACTTTCTAACTATTTACTACAGAAAAAGGTGATCATAAAACAACAATATGATTGTCAAAAGAAAGAAATATACTGAAACGGCCTTACTAGAGTGTAAAGGAAAAATAGTGGTGAATTTCGAAGACAAATTACTCCCTTTAACGATCTTTCTGGACCTGAAGAAGGCTTTCAATTCAATTAAGCACCATACTTTATTAGTGAAACTGCCTAAATACGGAGTTATAGAAATGGCTTTGGGACTAATAAAAAGCTATTTAACTAATCGTCAGCAACAGACTAGGGTTAGTGATGTGGCGTTCACAAGAATCAGTCCTAGGCCCTTCGCTCTTTCTGATTTATGTTAACGACATTCCTAACATACCATTCTCACCAGACATAGTTCTACATGCTGATGACACCCCTGTATTCTTCTCCGGTAATGAGCTTAATCTTCTTGAACAGTAAATCTTCGGCAGAGATACCTATCTGACTAGCTTAAAACTAATTTACTAGAACTAAACTCCAGTAAAACGAAATAAGTTTTTTTCCGCCAATCTAATAAGACTATCAGAAGTGAAGCTATTATAAATTTTGAGGAGCAGAAAAATGAACGCGTCAAAGCACATAAATTTTTTAGAGTACTTGTTCAAGAGAATTTAGACTGGGCCTAGCCCACCGATTATGTCCGCTGCAGTATTTGAAGATGTATGGCTATTATTTGTAGATTACGATACCTGCTTCGACAGTCCCTAAAACGACAACTACAAAAAAAGACAACTATAATACACAATAGTTCATTCGGATATCCACTACTGTCTTCTTGTGTGGGAGAACTAAAGCAAGCACAGGATTCATGTCTTGCAAAAAAAAAGGAAGGTATACAACTAATACAAGGAGTATCACACAGGTTTCATACGGCGCCTCTTTTTAAGAAACATGCAGTGCTAACCATTACAAAGATAATGAAAAAAATTCGTGATAGTTATTTACAACCAAGAGAAATCTAATCCTATAGGTCTTTTTCAGAGACATGTTACACAGCACCACCACCATAATCTACGTCATAAGATTTATATAAAAGAAAAACCACGCACCAACTACGGCACTAAAAAACTAAGCTCTCAGATTCTTCAATGTTAAACTAACACCCTTTTGCAGCTACCTTGATCGAGGAGATCGCCTCATACCGTGTTTTTAAAAAAAAAAGGTACATTCATATTTATTATCAGCACATACTTTTTTAGTGTTACGGTGTCCAAAAGTATTTGCTGTTCGTCTTCTTTTACACTTTACGTCATATGGAAGTCGCAAAAATCAGTGATTTGCTGTCATTTGCCTTAGCTAATTTTGTCATATTTCTGGTTTCGCTTTTATATCTTTTGTGACTTAAGGGTAATGATTCTACTTTATGTATACTTATGTAAAAAAGCGTTACACCTCACCTGGTGCTTTTGTCATATGTCGAGCGTTCTTGTTCTCTGCACTCTTGTAAATATTATAATTATAACTATTATATTTTCGTTTAACTCGCTTCCATGTATGGCCCTGAGTGCGGTCTTTAAGGTAAGCAAATAAAGATTTCTGTTTCCTCAAAGCGAATGGCGAAAAATTGGAGCGCCTCACTCGTTAAAGTTTACAGTCACTGAGCAACTATATGATAACTCATTCATTTCACGAAAAGACTACTTTCTGTCAACCGACCACCAACCCTGGGAAAAGGAAAACAACAACAACGCTTTAAACATTGACGACGCGAGAAACCTAAAATAATCAAAACATATGCAAGAAGTTGGTGCCATACGTAAGGCTTTATATGACGTTCCGGGACTTGTAAGCTCCAATTAGCAGCTGTTCCCACGATCGTCGCTCGCTGCGCGAGATTTTCCCTCCACGCGCCTCTGCAGTTCTTCCTGTTTTTCTGTGCGGCCGCCCGGTTGTTTCACCCTTTCCTTTCTTTCAGCGCCGCCAACGCTTTTCATAACCCCTTCCAGACTAATCTCGCCCACACCTCTCGACGCTGGAATGCCGGCCAAAATTAGCCAGCGAGAGTCTAAAAAAATAACTTCGTTACGCTCACTGCATTTCTTCCCCTCTGTGATAAGTTGTAAATTGGTGCAAGCGAAAGGCTGAACAATCTGCAGCGTCTGGCAGCGCGCCGCTTATGTTTCTTTTGCTTGCCACCACGGGTCATTGGCTGCGGCATTTCTGCTGCTGAGCGTGAGGCCGCAGGTTCGACTCCTGGTCACTGTGGCTGCTTTTCGATGAAGATCGAAGATCGTATAATGCTCGTGCACCCCGCTTTTTATGTGGATATTAGCGCGGGTGGCAAAATAATTTTCGAACCCTAACCTAGGGCTTTTCTCATAATCCGTGTGTTGCTTTCAGGTGTTGATCCATGTCGATCGGATCGATTAGGCTCGAAAGGGTCAGATCGGGTCAGGTTAGATTGAGTTAGGTCGGCTCGGGAAGGTCTAGTGGTTTGGTTGCTTTCTGGTTATAAGTGGCGATATAGAAGTAATACTCTCTCTCTCTCTCTCTCTCTCTCTCTCTCTCTCTCTCTCTATATATATATATATATATATATATATATATATATATATATATATATATATATATATATATATATATATATATATACACACACACCATGGTGCCGCAATGTACAGGTAATTGAATATTGCCCCGCGGTAGCGATGGTGAAGAAAGCAAAACGGTGAATGGCGAAACTAGCGTTTTGTTGGGCGAACTTGTGCCCACAAAAGCAGGTTACACTCAAAGGAGAGCAATAGCGGCGAACACGATCGGCGGTCGTCGAAATCTGATCAGCGGGTCAAGCGCGTCGGCTTTTATACATCAGTCGTCGAACATTCCAGAGTAATCGCTGGGACCCGCGTGTCTTCCCCAAAGTTCTACATTATTCGCGTCGCGCACACATGCAATCAGATTACACAAGGTTCGGTCACAGACAGCGGATGGAACCATCGATAACATTCCAGAAACTTCCAATACATGCAGGCGCGTCCTGCGCTGTGCGATAACATTTGTTAGGCGGTGAAACGTGGTTTTCCGATAAAGATAAACAAGTACACGTGCCAATATACCGCATATATGGATGTATGAGTCACTATTAGTAAGTCTGTCTTGGTCAAAACATATAGCTGCTGTTTGTACGTGCGCAATGTGAAAACTCGCTTTCTAGGCGTAAGCAGAAAAAGATGTCGGATGGTCAAAATCTCTTTTCAATATAGAACGTTTGTTCTCCTGAGTCATGCGTGCACAAGCGCAATATGGGCTCCTCTGAGGCAAACAAAATTTAGAAATAGTAGAAATGCGCGCAGTTCATTTTGTTTATTTCTGACCAAGCACAGACAGAATAAATCTAGGTCCGAGCGAGATTATGCGTGAGAACAAAGTTCCAGTTCCAGAAATCCGAACGTAAAGTCGCATATCATCCAAATGGTTTATATTCTAACAATAATTATTTTATGAGTAGGGCACTAAATTACGTGACACGTTTCTTATTTCGCTTAACTAGGCAGTCATATTAATTTTTAAAAAATATCTTGCACGTGTGGGAATTATTAAGAACGATTTTTTTTCCTCAGGCAGGGGCGTTACCGGCTGATGTATTTCAGTTTTACCATGGTGATAAACTTGAAGACGATCCTTTCGAATTACTTTATGATGCCATTTTCGTTGTCATGTGTTCTCCGTTTTTTTTAGTGACTAGAGAGAGAGAGAGAGAGAAAAGGATGCCTAGAAAGGGAGGGAGGTTAACCAGAGGCAGTTCCGGTTGGCTACCCTGCACGGGGGAAGGCTGAAGGGGGATAAAAAGAGAAAGAAAGTGGAAGGGGGAGATAGAAAGAAATTGAGACGAGCACAACCAAACGCGTACACTACAGAGCGGTAGGGGACGGCGTTCTTACAGTCTATTGTGAAGCCCCGCCGACCGCAGGAACCTTCATAACGCGAGTAAGGCCTTTAGCGTGGATGTTCTGTGGGACTACTGACCTAAAGCTTTGAGTTCTGATAGTGTAGGATTGTCCAACTGGTCCAGTATTCTGCAGCACTTGCCTCTGGGCACTACATCGCGGGCAGACACAGATAATATGTGCGAGCGTCTCATCGATGTTGCATTTGGCCATTCAGACTAGAATACAGACACTCCTTAGGAGGGGGAAAAAGGCAAAATGCCTGACGGTCACATCATTTGACAGTCTGCAGCAACGTCACTTCACAAACAAGGGAACAAAATCCAACGAGATTATCTGGAACGCATTCCAAAAACACCCATTCAATACTACATTTTACACTAGTACGTTTAGAATTTTCTCCTAAAGGCGCCATGAAACACAGCAGAAAAACGTAGCCTATCTGTAGAAGAGGCGCTTGTCAGCATACGTGCTAAATATTGTTGCACTGCATGCAGCAGGAATTTACCAACGTCATCTCAAAAACAGTGAAAAATTGCTTGCTCTCGACTTGCCTATGTCATCTCCGTGAGCAGGGAAACCTACCAACAGCTTATGGCTGACTTAGGGATCGCGAGAACATTTTTATTAATACTATTCTGGCTAATTTTGAGGTAATTAAATGAAAACTATTTATGCCTGCCATCTCAAAAAGACGGAAAAGGCATTTCACCTTTGCGTTGCTGGTCCACACACGACAGCACGCAATTGCGCGGCCTCCGATATTAGCAGCGGCGTGTTACGCGGGATGGATGAATGGATCGATGGTGTGAGCGTCCCATTTGAATCGGGGTGGTGGTTTGCGCCACCAAGCTCGTGTTCTTAAATTGCCTAATGTCCTACCTATCTTTTCGAAAAAGAAAAGACAACACACACAAGGAATTCCCAGCATCGCACTTCCTGCATCGCTACTGAGAACTTCGTTTTTGTACGCCTCCGTTGTTCGCGGTCTCCCTACTTTTCTGCCACCAAACCTCCAATCGCCTCTTACTAATATCTTTTATGGACGCGTTTACTTCCCCCTGCTATCCCTGAACCCAAGGGTTTCAAGGAAGGCAGAGGAGCCCAAAGTGACTGCTAGCTAGATGTCTTCACATTCTAATGAAACATGTTCCATCGTCTCCCTAGCTTTTCCGCAGCAAGCACATGCTTTTTCCTCGGTGTACCTAGATATATAACTGCACGTTCTAAGGCATCCTGATCTCTCTTTGAGAAGTAAGGAGCGCCCCTTTGAGTTATTACAAAGTGTTTCTTTCCTGATTTCGTTTTTCCCTCTTAGGTAGTTACTCCCTCCAGGTTTCTTTCCCATTGCGGCCACCCATGAGATTGTCTCAGCCACTCTGACTTTCCGCTTGACGTTCATTGTTGCCATGTTACTTACATGCCGATCGCGTACTTGCTGGTAAGCTTCCTTGTTCTTTTCCTGAAATGTGAGTCAATGTTTTTTTCTCTACAAATACCGGAACACTCACGCAACCCACTTACTTTATTTCATATTCTGCAGTCGTTCTTCGACATTAGTTTTACTCTGAGCTTCTCTCACTTCGAAATTTGTCCAGACCATACCACCCTGCACCGCTTCATTTGTAGTCTTCCCTTGAGCACCCAATCCGAGGCGTCCCACTGATCTTTGGTTGCCATCAAGTCCTGATTGTACCCCGGACTTCAAGTAAACAAGCGCATATGGAAATGCAAGTCCTGGAACCATTACACCTTTCCACATATCCCGGTGCACCTCGTATCTATTGTATCCCCACCGCTCTGTGTTTCATTATGGCCGCACTTCTCTTCCCTTTAGCTAATATTTTTTTCCTTTGCTTCCATATATGCATTGCCTTCGTTTATCCATACACCAAGGTATTCACATTCTTTTGCTCGAGATCTTTCCTGGCCTTGTATTGACACTGTCTGTTGAATGTTTTCATTGAGTACAATAAATTTTAATTTTTTAGTGCCAAATTTTAAGCCCACGTTCTTACTTTCCTATCCACAGATATTAACCATATGTCATTTTGATATTAGAAAGCAACATAATGTTGTCCACACATCTTCTCTACTATTGTGCACGCCTGTTTGTACGAGATATTAAATCCGATACTGATTTCTTCCAGCGCCGTTTCCATCCTTACCATGTACATCATAAACAGTAGCGGGGATAAAGAGCACCCATGTTTAAGTCCCTTGGTGATATCAAATTTCTCCTCGCTCCTAATCCCTTCCCATTCAACCCAACCGGTATTTTTTTGGATAAATCTCCTTCAAAAGCTGTATACAGTCGTTGTGTAAGCATTCCCCTTCCAGAATATCCTACACTATGTTCCGGTTTACGTTGTCATACGCTTCGGTAATGTAAAAAAACAGCAACAACATATGTACCGGTGTCCTTTCTTGTACTTATATTTCAATACACTGAGTTATCATCCACACGTCTACTGATTCTGAAGTCATTGTCATTCTGAAGTTTTCCCAAGATTCCACTATGTTCCACCCATGCCTGCAGTTTTAATTCAATCACATGTATTGCATATTTGTATATTACCGATGTGATGGCCAACGGTCTACATGAGTGAATTTTATATTATTCCTCCTCACCTTTATAAATAAAGTTCCTTCTGCGTTGTCTCCAACTGTCTAGTATTTGCCTATCTTCTAAGCTTTTTTCCAATGCTTTCAACTGAGCTTCCCCCACTTTTGGTCCTAGAGAGAGAGAGATGCAAATGAGAGAAAGGCAGGGATGTTAACCACAGTTAAGCCTCCGGTTTGCTACCCTGCACTAGTGTAAGAGAAAGGGAAAGTAAAGACGGAAAGAAAAGCGGGGACAAAAAGAAAGGCGTGAAAAAAGAGGACGGGACCATTATAGTCTTTCTAATAGGCCACTCGCCACATTAAAAGGTCAACAAAACCTTGACCGCCTTTCGGTGCGACAACAATTCATGTTGGCATTCCAAGACTTTCTCTTCTGAACCTGGCCTGTCGTCAAGGCGTGCCAACGCGGGCGCTAGTGACAGCCGGTCGTACTTCATCAACCAACCTAAAGGGTACCCCGTCTAACCCTGTTGCTGTGCGTTTAGCAATTTTCTCTTCGGCTTTCTTCCAGTTGAAATTGCTCAGCACCAGCTGCTTTTCTACCTTGATCTCGCTCCTGCTCTTTTTTTCTCAGAAACCTCCTCGCCATTTCCTTCAAATGATAGGGCTGTTATTTTTCGGGTGTAATATATTGCTACGCCCCCTTCCAGTTTGTTTCTATCTTCGTCAAGGATATGTTGCTATATTGTTCCAGACTTCTTTCCTAATAAATAACGTGTTTCCGAAATATTTTAGGTGCGGCCTTCTTTTTCTCACGTATTTCTAACAACCAACGTTCACGTTCACCTTTAATCTTTGCTTGAACCAGTATATGAACGATAGCTCTGTTCTTCCGGTATATTTCCCATTTTCTGTGTACTTCATCCTGTGGCAACTGCCTTTTTTTTCCTGCCAGTGCTCTCGTGATGCTTTCTGTGTTTCATTGAACACTTTCCGTACCTCCATGTTTCACCAGCTTTTCGGTTTTCTTCTTCCTTTCCAACAGAGGTGTCACTTCTCTTTCCTCATTTCTCTCATCACTATACTGAGCATCTCACTATATTTCGACCCTTTTCGTCGCCATTTGTCAAGTTCTTTCTCGACTCTGGTGAATATATTTGTTATTTCTTTGCATTATTTTTTCGTCCACAAATACGTCACGCCCAGCCAAGTTTTCTTTCCACTCACTGTGCCTGATAATCAAAGATGCTCTTGACACTTTTACTTTATTCTTTCTCATTTGGCTCCCTGATGGATGAGCATTCCGACTCCCCCTCCCTTTCTTTCCGGTTTAGTTCTGTTGAACCCTTCCAAAACATAATTCTTAGTCATTGCTGCCTCTTTGAAGTCTCTAAGGTGCGTTTATGTAACCGCATACACGCCTATTTGTTCTCTATTTAACTGCCCCATTATCTCTAATCAATTTTTCTTTCTTCTGCCGCCCTGTATGTTTACGTAGCCGATTGCACGGCGAGCTCTCTTCTTTCTTCTTTTCCTCGTTTTTCTTTTAATGACGGCGATGCTAGTTTGAGGTCCCCCGGGGACCCTTCTTCGTTACTACTTACCCTGGCATCCTGTGCACCAGTGCCCCCCCCCCCCCCTCCCCTGGAAAAAGTAGATATTGCGCGACCAGCAAGTCGACATCCCACTTCTCGTCCAAGCATCTTATTGAAATGGATGCCGCCTCGTTGAACACCACCTTTCCTTTTCACTTGCCTGTTTACTTCCACAACCTCAAAGCGCATCTTTCGGCTCACTTTCCATATCGCCTCATTAGCGGACGCAACAACTCTTTGTACGTTAGTGTCACGTACTGGTACCTCCGGCACCGTACACACCACCACGGGGTGCCGCGACGAGCCCTCTCGCCGGTGAGACGCTCAACTATTGGGAGAAGCCTTCGCTCCTTGCCAGCTATTCTGTGTAGCTTCGAGCCAAGTGGCTAACTTGGCGTCTAACTTGTACTTGAAGGATGTGAAACATTTTTTTTTCTGACAGGAGATTTGTAAGGCGACGTCTTTTAATAGTGAGGCCAACGTGTGATTAGATAAATTTTTTTCGGGCTCCTTTAAGCAGTAGCCATCCCGAAACACTCTTTTTGTATAGGGTATAAGAAGCGCACTTATGCCTAAAATGTTTTCACTGTTTTGATAATTTCAAGGAAATGTGTTATCCGAAATTCTAATGCTTATGCACCATAATTTGCCGTTATCTGTGGTGTTCTATGACAGACGCACCTCAACTCATACCTAGTTTTTGGATGTAACTTAAGTTTGAAATAATCCCATTTTTATTATTAGCTGCGTGATACGACTCTATTAGGTATGGTTAGGCTAATAATTTTTTTATATTCACTGTACTTAGTCAACTAAAATATGGTGTGTTGACGACAGCTACAATCGCCTTCTTTTTAAGAATAACGAGTGAATTGAGGATTTTTTTACTCGTGCAAGCGCAGACTAACAAACAGCAATGCAAATACGATTGACCTAACGCAGAATGAAGCGGTTTCTTTAGCCGTGGAGGTGGGAAGCCAATTTTTTAGTTACACCCCAACAAATCGAGAAATCATGGAGCAGATGTTGTTACAGCGTTCTGTCCATAAAAAATCTTCATTGAAAGTAACACCAAGCTATTTGGCCGTTTCGGCACGGTCAATGCAATGAATGCAATGACACTATGAACGAGTTACAAAAATGGTCCGAATCCAAGTGCATGCGTATAAATGAAAAAAAGACACAAGCTGTCATATTCCGCCCTAAAAATAAACCAGTTCCCTCCTCCTTTGAGATTAAGCTGAATTCAGGACGTATAGATGTGGTTGAGTAATTTAAATGTCTGGGAGTAGTTTTTTCCTCCTGTATGTCTTGGGAAAATCACGTGGACCATATCACAACGAAACTGGCTCAAATAACTGGTGTCACAGGCCGGCTCAGATACGTTCTTCCAAGGCCAGTAAAATTACTCCTCTATATTTCTCTTTTCACTCCTATTTAAACTATTGTCATTTAGTATGGGGCACAGCCACAATTAGCTGTCTTCAGTGCACCTACAGTTCGCAGAAGTTCCTTCGTCCTGTTCACAATGTCCCCTGGGTCTCACCGAGCGTGGATCTCTTTCTGCAAAGTAGTGTGCTGAAGATCCACAGCTTGTACAAATACCGCTTAAGTGTTCGGTTTAAATTGGAAACACGGAGAAACGTAAACCACATACGTTACCTTACTGATTTACGTATCCGAGAAGCAACCTACAAGACAAGGCATGCGAAGAATTGGGTAGTGCGGACCCCTCGAATAGATTCCGGTAGAGAACGCCTACAATTCACTTTTCCTTTCCTCTTACATGCTTATGCATATAATCATTTTGATCTCTTCTGTGCGTCAAACAGTGCTTTGCGTGCTATGTATGTTACCATGTAGGTTCTGTTTTTCTTTGTGGCGAATATTGTTTAAATATTGCATAATTTTGCTATGTTTTCTTTTGTACTTGTTCATTATTGTATAACTGTTATTACACTGCAATTACCTTTGTTTTAAAAGCCTTGCTGTGAAGCCACTGCCAAGCGAAAAGGGGCTGCGGCTTTGTCAAGCTGTTTCGGACAGCTTTCTCTGCGCTTCCGCTGTCGGTATTTGTACAAGGCAGAAATAAAGAACTTGAATTTCAATTTGAATTTGAACTACACGGTAAGAAAAGGTAACCTCGAGATTATTGCTATTTTTTATGTTTAGGCTTGCAGAACATATATTTTGTCACTTTAAGCATTTCTTCGTAGCCTATTTGCGCTGAGCCATATTGCTAATACATTTTGCTATGCGTTTGCATTTTTAGTTCTTAGGTATACACTGTGTCTGCTATAAAATATGTTAGCTTCGGTGACGTATAGAACAATTTTCGGCGTCGTTTGAAAGTGAAGTGTATCGTTGATATATAACTGAAACTCTGTGGTACCCAAGATTGAGCCCTAGAGTGTACAATGTCTATATAGTTGTAACATAATGAAAAGCCATTTATTTGTGAGAACTGCAATCTCGAGGCTAAGTAAATATCGAATTGTGAGGGTGGTGTTCTTCAAGGTGATTTAGTAAGGTCATTTACGAACGAGTATACCTCGCGGTCTATTCAGTTGAATGCATTCTTGAATTCTACCAACAGGGGCCTGGTGTGAATAGGCACTTCTCGTTGTTATTTATTATTTCATATTGTGCGTCAAATAATCCCATTTCAGTCACTTCTTTTAAGGAAGCCATGCTTTTTCTAACATGATGTTATTTCTTCATAAAAAATTTTATTCGGCTGTTCATAACAGTTTGGTCAATCATAGCGAAAACGTCCAGCACAAATAATGGACGATAATTATTACGGTCATAACTACTGTTTTAGGAATGACACAAAGCCTCGCAATTTTCAAGTCACCGAGAAATTCTCCTTGTTGAAGTATTTGGTTGCATATATGCGAAAAAAAATTGTGCCGTAATATTTGAAAAAACACAGTTCGCGGCAGTGGCGTAGCCAGACATTTCGTTCGAGGGGGGGGGCTCACGTTGCAGCTCCGCCTCCTCATTATTCAATGTGGCGAGGGATCAAATACATGAATAATAACTACATTACCATTGGAAAAGATGCTGCAAACGAATTTAAACGCTAGGCACTGTCAAGACAAGCAAAATATGTATTTTTTCACAAAAAAAATATGCTTGTATGTCCCAAAAATTGTGCCCGAAATAACTGCTATCTATGCTGCCATGTTTTTTGTCTATTTAATAAGTAAAGAAAATATCACACGAACCTTTTAACAATATCAGTTCGAAGCCAGCAAAGCAGTGCATGCCGCTGATATAACAAATGCAAGGGCCATGAAATGGACAAGTTGAAGACAAGTATTTTAATGAAATTTTGTCATTCAAGAACCTTGTTTCCATTTTTGTAGATATGGAACAGCCAGGGAAAAAGTATGCTGTCCTTTGTTCCAATATATTGCGCAGGAGCAGCTGTCACCATTCGTGTATTGTGAGTAATTGCATCGAAATTATAGTCGCGAAAGAGAGCACATATACTAGAATGCAGGAGTTCTGCAAGATATACGAGGGCGAGTCAAATGAAAGCGAACCAATGCGAATATATGACAAATGGGGCATTTTATTTAAAAGTAGTCTACATGAGCATTTAGACATTTCTCCCACTGACTAACGAGTCGCATTATTCCCGTCTCTTAAAACTATTTGGGTTGCTGCTTCAACAAGACTAACTCACTCTTTCACATCATCGTACGACACGAATATGGCTTCCTTGAGCTGTTTTTCAATAGCCCCCAAATGTTCAAGTCGCAAAGCGACTGGTCTATGCTGTGTAGCGGATGTTGCAGCGTTTCCCGCTTTAACTTTGCCAGTTTTGTGTTAACCACATCAACGACGTGGTGACGGGCATTGTCGTGGAGCAAGATGACCCCAGTCGTCAATTTTCCACATCGTTTCTTCTTGATTGCGACACGCAACCGATCCGCCGTTTCACAATATCGGAAACTATTGATAGTCTTTCAAGGTTTAGCAAATTCTATCAGTAATGGCCCCTGACGATCGAAAAAAAAGTCATCTTTCCGGCGGATATGACGGCCTTTGCTTTCTTTGGGGCTGGTGAATTCTAATGTTTCCACTGTAAGCTTTGCCGTCGTGTTTCAGGCTCCTAGTACTGGCAGCATGATTCGTCCCCTGTCACAACGGCAGACAAGAAGTCGTGCCCCTTATTGTGATACCGGATCAGGTGAGTCAAGGCAGCGCCGAACCTCTTCATCTTCAGGCGGTGGTTCAAAATCTTGGGCATCCATTTCGCGCACAAGATCCGATAACCTGGATGTTGAAAAATTATGGCGTGAAATGAACCGTAACTGATGTTCGCACGCTCTGCCAGTTCATCGATGCTTATCCTCCGTTCTTGTCTAATCAGCTCATCCTTTGCAATTGTGTTAGGTGTGATCGCACGGTGGCTTTGGCCCGGTCTTGGATCGTCTTTGCAACTTTCACGTCCCTCTTTGAACCGTTTCTTCCAACGCTTCACAATGGCCGATGAAATGTAATGTTCAACGTACACGGCAGCCATACGGCAACTAATTTATTTCTGGGAAACACCTTCAGCTGTCAAAAACCTCACGACACCACGCTGTTAAACTTTTGGAGCGTCCATTATGTCACGAAACCATGTTCAGCCCAGTGTATGAGAACATTAAAGAACATTTATACTCACGCCTGCGTGTCACTTTTGCCTCTGTGCTACGCGCATGCTGCCTGTGTGCTACGCGCATGCCTCGCAGATAATGAGCCAAACCACTATTGCGCGGGGTGGGTTGGCTCACTTTCAATTGACTCGCCCTCGGACAATATAAATGTGAAGGTACAATGGTATATACAAATACGAAGATACAGCTTGATAAAGAGCAAAAAAGGGTCACTGTAAACAAAGTTCACTGCATGTATACATAAAACCTACCAACAAAATATTTAAATAATGCATAAGTCTCCAATAAATCTACGTATTAAAGAAAAGCTCACTTTATACAATGCGTCAGACAAGGCAAATAAACATGTTACGCAATCACAGATTCACAGATCTCAGAATCCTAAGCACCCCCTTCCTCCCTCCACACCTCCTGATGTATCGCGCACGACCAAAGGTGGCGCGCTTCCTCCCCGTTTTTCTCCCTTGCGCACGCAAGACTGAGCCACGATCAACGGTTCACCCATGCCACCTGTCACTTTTTATCGTGATTGCAATGACAAAAGAGAGGGAGAGAGAGAGAGAAAAGAAATAAAGATCTGAGAATTTTACTCCAATCTAGAAGTTCCAGCACTGAAATGAATGCATAAAGTCTATTACAAACGAAATGTAATTTCTTTCTCTTGAAATAGCAGAACTTTCTAGCATTACTGGCCAATGACATTCGCTAAGCAAAAAACGGAATCACTTCGCACAGTGATACCTTGTCGTGGCAAGGTTTTCTTCGTGCCTGCTGTCACGTCAGGCGACTAAAATGTTCTCGGGGTGGAGCTAAGATAATATATTACGGCATTTTTATCTAGTGTTCTGTGCGCAACTAACCGACGTTCTCGCTGAACCGTAGCAAGAGCCTCTACAATGCTGTGTGTAGCGAAAGCTCATCGACCCACCTACGCAATTCGGAGCGTGCTATGTTCTCTACCCGAAGTGTTACGCAAGCGTTATTAATAAGCACGTTTGGATTTGAAAGCCTTGAGTTTGCGTGCACTCAGTTATTAACTGCAACCATCAGAGCTTGTGGCAGAAGGGTGGTCTTTATCTACATGGAAATTGTTCACGTGGAGAACGTCACAATTTTGTGATAGCAGAAGCTTTGTGTAACTGGCGCGTATATATATACGGGCTGGAAGAGGGTTCAATAATCCCTTTGGCAAGCATATTGTCAACCTCGCTCTGGATAACCTGTCGCTCAGAGGGCGACACCCGGTATGGGCGTCTGTGAACAGATGCTGCATCGCCGGTATTTATGCGATGCTTCACGACCGTAGTTCGACGCAAAGGGCGATCGTTCACATCGAAAATGTCGGAGTAGGACTCGAGGAGGCCACGGAGCTCTGCGGCTTGTTGGGTGGAGAGGTCCGGTGCAATCATCTTTGTAAAGTCGTCGGTCGGGGCTGATGCAGAAGGCGCAGAATGAGCATTGGTCGAAGACGGCGCAACAGATAGAGCAGGAATGTGGCACTCGTGCGTCGGTGACAACGTGGCAAGAGACATGCGTCGAGGAAGTACTTGTGGGCACTGTCCGAAATTTATGATGGGAAGACATGTCTGATTGTCCGCAACAGAAACGATGGTGTGTGGCAAGGGGACATTGTGAGAAAGCAGGACTGAAGTCGCGGGAGTAAGGTACAGGTGGACAGGCTAAAACAGGGATGCAGGTTGCTGCTACCGATGACAGGCGAATAAAATCCGCGGAACAAAGCTGAGTTGGAGCTTGAGCAGGAAGGTCAATGGGAACAGGTAGAGGTAGGTCAAGTTGTACAACACCGGCGGAACAGTCAATCAGAGCAGAATGGGTGGACAAAAAGTCGAGTCCGAGGATCACATTGTGAGGGCACCGTTCGAGCACAATATATATTACTGCAGGAAAAGGATAAAAGAGAGATGGTTTGGACTTGGCGTCATTGCGCCAGAAGGTCTTCCACTCATGCGCTCTGGTGACACGCACGCTCTCACACATAGACACAGACTCGCATCTTTTTGCTGCAGTAACTTGGAGGGAAATAACGAAGATAACGTTATGGAGGAGGTGGAGGAGGAGGAAAAGAAGGAAGCAAAAGCAGGGAGGTCAACCAGACGCACGTTCTGTTCGCTACCCTACTTATGAGAAGGGGTTTAAGGGAGGAAAAGAAAGAAAGGAGCGGGACCGAAGAAGGTACGTAGTTTAGTATCAACACGAGCAGTTGTCTATCATTTCACGCCTATAATCGGTCCCTGAGGCCACTCGATTTCATGAATTGTAGCAATGCCCTCGTCGCTTTGTGAGCCTTCCATGCGTGGGGCCACGGTCCGAGTCTCTGAAAATGGCCTTCTGTCTAATCGATCCAACGCCCTCTGAAGAACGTCTCCTTCGGTGCCATAAAGATTACAAAACACAACACGTGGTCGATCGTCCCTTCACAGTTACATGAATCACAGATCGGTGTGTCAGTAACGTTATGAAATTATTTAGCAATTTTTAGGGTGAGTTATGCTCAAGCTTCTTGCTCTTGTAAGCAGTACATGGTCGGGCAAACGAGTGTCATCACTGGTGATCGGTTAGCCTAGTGCACGATGCATCCACGTTAGAATTTGTAGGTTGCTAATACAGTTAACACCTCAATGAGCACTACATAATGATCGGAGATCAGTGGCTGCGTGCAAGACAGGGTTCAATAGGTGAAATTGACGGGCTAAGTGATCTAGGCCCTACGATGATTTATGAGACAATCGGGGATTGTCCACGAGCTATAGGCTGGTGAGACCCAGGAACGCCTGAGGAATACTCCACAAAACGCCGTTTGACATCGCGCCTGCGATGATTTCATGCTTAGGAAAAATCCGTGATTAAAAAATTAAATTATGGGGTTACCCTGCCAAAACCATTTTCTGATTATGAGACACGCCGTAGTGGAGGACCCCGGAAATTTCGACCACTTGGGGTTCTTAACGTGCACCTAAATCTAAGTACACCGGTGTTTTCGCATTTCACCCTCATCGAAATGAGGCCATCGCTGCCGGCATGAAGAATCCATAGACGACAAAACAACAGCAATAGCAAAAAGGAAGCGCATGAAACAGGAAGATAGCGAAAGTTAGCAAGAAAGAGAGAGAGAAAGAAGAGCAAGTATTCAGAAGAGAAACAAGTATAGGATAGACAGAGAGAGAAAGAGAGAGAGAAAGAAAGAGCCGCGGCTGAACGAAGCTAGCCGCAGTTTTTCTCAGCAGCCAGCGCGTAGAATGGCTGCTAAAAATAGCGGCGCAGCCACTCTCCCATCTTCCAACTTCCGAGGCTGGCAAAGCTTAGAGCAGCGCGCTCTTGGACTCTCGACCTGGTTTCTCCTCCTCGCCGTTCACCCTCTCCTACGTTATCCATCGCTCCTCCCACATTTCCGCGGCGCATCGAAAAGGACGAGGATCCACATGGCACTGCACAGCATGGAGCGGCAGTGCTGCGGTGCAAGGAGCTGAAATATGACATTGGAATTCGGAGCTGTCAGCTGCTTGCTGTCTCCTGACACGCCGTCGGCGTTGCATGCATACTCCTTGTGGGAAGCTTTAACGCAGCAGCCGCTACCAAACTGGAGAGTTGGCGCTCTTTACTTGCGATAGGAAGGTTTATACATTGTGAAGAAGAATGAAGTACCCGGGAGTTGGAACAGATTCATGAATGAAAGTGCAAGAAGACCTAAACAATGAAAAAGCGGGAAGCAGGGGTGACACAAACGCTTTCTTTCAACTAAATGTTTGTTGAAAACATGTGCCGAAGGAACAATCAGTCACAAGAAAAAAAAGAAGGGAAACAAGATGAGACTGTCAATTCATCTTGACAATATCATATCATTTTCTATTTATTTTGCTACCTTGCTTACTTATATGGCCCATGTTTACAACGACCCTTCAGTTTAAAGAAAGCGCTCGTGTCAGCTCTACTTTTTTCGTTTCATTATTGTTGCTTGCGCTGTAAATTATGAATACATACCAGTTTTCAGTAGTTCTTGCAGCCTTTCTCTGAAGCCTCCAATATCTCATATCTGTCTTCGCCAAGTGTAATTACGCAAGTATTACTTGCACTAGCTAGTTATTCTTATTGTTTGCATTGATATGTGTAACCGTATCTACAGGCTTTGTGTCGTACGTCGACTAATCCAATGAATAAGAAAAAAGAAAGGTGGAAAAAGCTGGAAAGGTTTGCACCGAAATCTAAGAGGTAGGCAGCTGTTATTCACCAAGCGCACGCTAGATGGAGCCACAGTAACGCGCAATAGCAAACGCAGAGGCTTCACCAAGGTGCCGGCTAGCTGAACGTTGTTTAGCGTAAGTTCGTCAACCTGCACCTGAAGTGGCGATTGATGACCAGGCAACACCATGTGCAAGTACGACCTGATCTTGGTGTCCCTAAGCTCTCCCTTGGGGGGGAGGGGGGGAGGGAGCGGGAAGGGGTACGGGCCAGGGTAGCCCTCTCCCTCCTCCCTGGAAACGCATGCCCGGTGTAGCACTATCTCCGGGATCGGGACACACATTCCTGTTGCCTTACGCACACATTCCTGTTGCCCCTGGGAACGCATGCAGGGGAGGCATACAAGGGTCAGAGGTAAACAGCTTCACTGTAAAAACATTTGTCAGGTGAAGCTATCTTTAAGTGTCGTGTGGGCTATATCAAACATGAAGAAGCATGCTCGTAAGCTTAGGTAGCCTGAAATTTTAGCGATTGAAGAATGTTCGATAGGCTTCTGTTCATCTGTCGTCCGCTCCTTAGTAATTGCTTTGTGGATTACCTGTAGCAAGCTGCTCAGCTACGTAGCACATAGCTTTGTGCGTAACGTTAAATTCGAGCAAGCGTTTAAGAAAAATTTACGATCCGTATGGTTTCCTAGTATGACTGCGTCGGCGACAGATGCCACGACGTTACGTCTCGCTGCAACCTTAATGCCTGCAACACAAACATGCAAAAACAAGTTACACAGGAGAAGTTACTGATAATATTGAGCGACAGTGAGTCTCTGGCATGCTTTGGTTCGCTGTTCTCGTTGCCTTTTCTCCCCTTCGTTGCAGTTCACCGCTTCTGAAGAGATGAGAAAGACATGCATTTTGTAGTTGTTTCACACTTGGAATTTTTTGATCATATATGGGCGCTATGAAAACGTACATGATGGAGTGCCCATTTTACTACAAGTAAGAACTATCACAAAGCTACTAACCCTTTCCAAGCACTTTTATAGATTGCACAATATTTATTTATTTATTTATTTGATGACAGATCGAGTTGAATTGCGCTCCTCATTGCGTACTCCAGTTCTATCTGACAAAAATGCACCATGAGTAAACTTCCTCAATACCTTGATGAAGCACGGCATTTGCATTAACCGTCTTTTCTTTTCTTGTACCTCTAAAAGAATTTCACAAAAGTCGAAGTAAAGAGACTATTTTGTCTCTCGCTTATATCTCGAGAACCGCGGTGACTGCGTGCAAGAAACAGCTTCCACCTTATTATTATTATTATTATTATTATTATTATTATTATTATTATTATTATTATTATTATTATTATTATTATTATTATTATAACGAGGTCAAAGTGACGTGTAGTTTGGGTATTTTTACCAAAACGCTCGTGGACCACGCACCAAAGCACGTGAATTTTTAGGCAATGTCAGTGCGTCTCCTTTTTTATTTTTGTTATTTCCGAAACTTGGCTCTGCAGCGAAATTTCGTCTTCAGACTTTTTTTCCCACCATACTTCAATTAATTGAAACAAAGAGGTGGTGCCGTACTGATTGCTCTTCACAGTTCACTGATATATGTTCGGCGTAATGACATCGTAAATGTACAGAAGCCGATTTGCCTTAAAGTCAGCCTAGCGCACTGTGAAAAATTGTTAACTGGAAGTTTCTATGTACCGCCGATGTTTGATGGATAGTATAGGAACAAACTTGATATTTCCAACGGTTATTGCTGTTGGTGCCCGGGGCTAGGCTGCCATGGGACCACCGCCCGAGGAAAATTTTCCGAGACCCTCGGCAATGGCCCAGCCCCGCTGGACGGCCCACTCCTGTTCTTCGGGTGCCTCGCTGAGGAAGGCGGCTTGCCATATCTAAGTGAGGCGTTTGATGAGGTCATCTCTTCTCACGAAATTGTCTTATCTTCCGATAGCAAGCACACATTAATCGTTCTTGGTGATTTTATTACACCTGGAACTAATTGGAAAGCGCTTAGATATTCTCATTACATTCATTACATAGAAAACAAATTGATAATGTTCGATTTTCTTTCATTCTATTCTCTTCAGCATCATAACTGGATCGCCAGTTTCTCTAGCAACGTCTTAGACTTTTCCTCTTGAAAGCTAAAATTATAATTGTCTATCGTTCCGAAATTTTCCTTGTGTGTTCCGATAGTTTCACCAGTCACTAAAGATAACTACCTCTGTGCTAGCCCTGAGGCAGAGCTCCTTCAGTGGCATTAATAAATCTTCTAGCTTTACTTTCAAGCGTGGTGATCATGTTGGTTTACGTGATTTGTTCTCTGCCACCGATTGGTCGCTGGTCAAACAGAAAACCATTGTCGATGACCAATTATCTCAGTTTACGAAGCTTATTTTGGGCAGTAGAAATGCATTCCGTAGTACAGTCCTAAACGCTCTAAGCATGTCTACTGGTTCTCATCTGAGCTTATAACTACTCTAAAGTATAAAGATCGCGCGCACCATCAATCCACAAGTCCTGTGCCTGACGATTGGATAGAAGAATTCCGATTTTTTCGGACTCTCTGCAAACGGCTTTATAAGCGCCCTCACGACTCCTATATTGCATTCTTGGAAAAGAGTGCCTCCGAGCGGATGGTGGAAATCCGGAAGTACACAAGTAAGCGCTTAAGTAAACGTGGAGAGTGTTTTCGCCTGCTCTACTCTAGAGGAGCTGAAGTCAAAGTAGTCGCAGATTGCTTTGCTGCCGCTTCCTCATCCTTGCATAAAGCTTCAGATGTCAACGCTGGTGTCAGTTAGCAGTACACCATGGAGCCTACAACTAGTGCTTTGTTGTTGGTTGAAAAGCTCTCTAGCGAATGCCTTAAGCGCTTCAAGCCTTCCGTGTCCTGCGGCCCTGATGGCATCCTCTCTGCAATTCTAAAAGCTTACAGTGTTCCCTCTATCCCGCTTTCCTCTTTCTGTTTCCCCTTTCTCTACCCCCAGTGTAGGGTAGCGAACAGAACGCTCGTCTGGTTGACCTTCCTGGCTTTCCTCTCTTTGCTATATATTTCTCTTACGGCAGTGCATTTGCTCAAGTATAGACATATATATTTAATAACTCCTTGAATACTTCAACTTTCCCTCACATGCAGAAACCTGCTCGTGTTTTTTCTGTATTTAAGCCTGGCTGTGAAACCGATGTCTCATGTTATCACTAGATTTTTCTTCCCTGTGCCGCGTATAAGATTTTTGAGCTTGCTCTTCGCAAGATATTGTCGTTTAACGTTAAAAACTCATTGATTCCGAATCAGCATGAATTTTTCACCGGCTGCTCCACTATCGCAAATCTCGCACGTTTTATGACACTGATCGCCGCGCCGGTACTTCACATGGGGAAAGTTGACGCCATTTAGTGTGACTTCAACAAATCTATTGATGTAATCAGCCATTCACTGCTTCTGATCAAGCTTACGCACTTTGGCGTTGACTCGTCAATTGCAAATCTCTTGCGCAGTTATCTTCTTGATAAATAGTGCTATGTTTACGTCAATGGCCAAATGTCTTCTTTCTACATGTCAGCTAGAAGCGGCCCTAAAAGATCAGTATTAGGACCGCTCCTTTCTATATATTTTTTTTATTAATGACGTTCTTTCCGCTATTCGGAATTCATCGTTCTGTATGCCGATAACATCAATATTTTAAAGAAAATTCATAATGTTGATGACTGTCGCACCATGTAAACTGACCTGTCTTCTTTTGCTAAATGATTCAATGATAATAACCTTATCTTGAATGCTGCTAAGACCAAAGTCATGACTTTTATATGCAATACTGGAAGCATTTCCTTTTCTTATTCTGTAGATTCTATACCATTGTGTAACGTCTGTGAGATTACTGGTCTCGGTGCATATCTTTATACTTTCTTGCACTTTTTAGCTCACACTAAACGCGTTGCAATGCGGGGTATGCCTTGTCTTGGCTCTGTTTTCAGGCTATCGAGATAATTCAATTCTCCTACACCGTTCCGCGAGTTGTATCCAACAATCTGTCTTCCTCAACTCGAGCACGCGTCGGTCGTCTGGAATTGCATTTATAGATCCAAGCGTGATGTTATAAATCTAGCCCAGAAAAAGTTTCTAATAATACTATCATCAACGCTTTGCTAACACCGACACTGAACCTTGTTCTAGCACTGTCAAATTATTGTCATTGCCCTTATTTCGCTGCCGACGTGATCACGCTGAGCTTCTGTTTTTTTTTTATCAAACTCCTTCATGGTATCCTCATCTGCCCCAAACTCTTCAGTTGTATCATGTTTTGTATTCCGCACAAGATCACCAGAGAACATAGACCTTTTCATGTTCCTGCCTGCCATCACCTACACTCAACCGTTCACAAAATACACAGTCTTTAAAAAAACTCATTTTCGTGATCTTGACAATTTTCGTAACTCGCTGTCGTTGTTCTTGTCCGAGCTTTGCGTTGTTGTGCCATAGTTTCACATGTTGTTCAACTGCCCTTCTTCTCGTTTTTCTTTCGTATTCCCCTTGCGCTTTGTTGCACGTACACTCTGTTTTTCAAGATTGTTCTTTTATTCATTGTTATTTTTACTTATATCCTCTGCCATTCTTTTTTCTTTTACTGTCTGCGTGTGTCAGCACTTAGATCTCATGGTTGTTCCTGGGCACAGCAACGAAAGAATTGATTAATTGGTTGAGTCATTACTATTATAATTGTAATCATTATTGATTTGCAACCAGAGAGAAAGAAAGCTGTTCATTGAATATCATAGAGGTTTGTCAACGTAGAACTGCTCGCCTACATGCGACCCTGCAAAGGAAGGGAAGAAAAAGGCCCCAGAAGACGGAGGGCTGAAGAAAGAGAAAAAAAATCATCACTTGATATGATCATTTCACTTTTGAGTCCTACATGTCCGAACACATGAGTCACCTTGATTTTTATACGATGTAGCCTAGACGTATTATGCGGTTTAATAGTCGGAATAACAGCTGCACCTTTGAATGGACGCCAACTGACTGAAGGCAATCGAACAAGAAGTGGAGTGCTTGACGTTGCTCTACATAGCATAAGAACGAGCTAGAGTAAGTAGAGGTTCATGTTGCTGAAAGACAGGCGTGCCAACAGGCACACAATAAGGAACGAGAAGAAGTTGAACCAAAATGGGTTTTGTAGCGTTTGTGTTCTTCTCATTCGTTCGCGCGTCACTGTTTGCACACCTGCTTTTCAATGGATAGCATTATTTATAACAGGAGCTATATAGCTCCCTTTTTTTCGCTTTTTTGATCTCCTAATAGCACCTTTGAACCACATAGGGCTTAAACAACACAAGGCTTAAAATCTACAGGAAAATCAGTTTCGTCCACCGAGCCTGTTGCTCCCACGGCCGCTCCATTGCAAGTCCTACTCTCCGGCACCTGATGATTTCTACGCTTCTGTCGTACTGCTGGCTGCTCGGCGCCGTTGTCGCGGTCGCTGCTGCTGCTGCTTCTGCAGAGACCGTTTACTCATCAGCGTGGGCGGTGAAGCCGTGCTGGCGCTAATCACCTGCGCCGCAATCACGTGGCCGGAAACCCGGCGGGTGACTGTCGAAAGCAGAGTCAACAGGTGTGACATGGCGCTTCGTTCTCTCTGGTCATGACTTAGTGAGTGCTATATGGCGCTGTGTTTTGAGAGTTTTCTACGTATCTTTCCTGTGGGCGGCTTTGAGATTTTTGTACGTTCGTTTTCCTTGCGTGGACTTTCTTCCTCGCGTCTTCTCACTTTTGAGTTTTGTAGGCGCCGGCCCAATTAAAAGCGATGCTGCCTTTTCTTACATTCTAGACCATGGCTCGGATGCTCTTGTGCAAGAGATGAAGACAAAAGTATGAAGTCGATAGCCAGTAATCTATCAAAAAATAAAGACAGCAAACTTAAGGGATTCGTCCGAGTCTGTACTCATTTACTGCGACAGCAGCATTCTCTCCCAGTGAAGACTACCATCGTAGTTCCGATTACGTGCTGCTTCATCAAATAATTGCGTTTACCTACTACGGAGAACTGGACAACAACTCAGTGGTCATAGGGCCATCTGTCAGGGGGAACTAGTGTGGTTGTAGATAAATCTATTAAAGTAAAATATCAATTTGAAAAAGAAACAAATTTATTATATTATTTAATATGTAACTATATTTGTGTGATAGTAAAGAAAGACTAGTGTGGATTTGATAAACAAGTTATGAATTTTATTTTTTAATGATACGCGCAAATTGTTTTCTGTATAATTTAAGAATGTGTTGAAGAAATAGAACTACGTACATGCACATACTCAAGTACTTTAACACGTCCCCAAACTAAGTAGGCTAGCTTCATTTAGTTAAAATGCAAAGCTATATGGAACCTTTTATTCACAGCTGCTTGGCGGAAGTCATATTCTAATCACCTACGGGATTTCAGCCATTTTATTTTCCCTAAACATTTGCAGTGCCGCTGTACAGAGCACTTGGCGGTTGTTGATCATATGAGCTGCTGTGGAAACTATGTGGTTTTGTCACTGAGACGTCACTGTTGTCATTGACGTTGTCGATGTGTTCGACGTTGTTGTCCCACTACGTTTGTCTACGTTTGTGGGTATGTGCCGTGTTTACGACTTATCATCAAGATCGCCACGTGCGGCTGACGCTGTTCGCAAGTGAACAGAGAATTGCAGACATACACACTACTACGTCGTCAATAATAATAAAAAAATATATGCGATACACATAGCGTAATTCTCGTCGACTACAGCGGTGCTCATTCTGGCCTCCAAAATTCATGCGCAGATGCCACTGTTCTAATGTTCGAAGAGACTGTGTGGAGTGCAAAGCTTTCGCTAATTGCCTAAAACTTGTTGCGCAATAGCTCAGTGTTAAGGGTGGTCGGCTCCCAAATGCACATTGCTTCACTGGCAAAGGTCAAATAGCCAGTGGAGAAGTTTTATTTTTCTTTACGCTGAGGGAAATGGCGAAGCTGTGATGACGAGGTGACCTGAAGACGAAAGAAAATCGTCGTTAGGCTGACGACGACCATTGTCTCCTTCATGGCGACGGTGGTAGTCATCAGCGTAACAGAATGGACATATGGATTGGACAGATGAGCAAATCCGACCCAATTTTTAGCACTTAAGTACGGTCGCAATAAAAAAAAAAATTGAGGCTTACACCGCCAACACTATTCATACCACCAGCACTGCAACGTTGTATTGTATTACTTTACTCATTTTGTTGTGTATTCGATCGCTCGTTCTTACTAGACACGACGGTATATCGAAAAGGTCAACCCTCTTGCTATATTATGACCAAAATTTTCTAATGCGCTGCTTTTTCAGTGTTTCCTTACGTGAAGACATGAGTAGATGTGTAGTGATAAACTTTGCCTAAAGAATCCGCTGGCGGCGTACTCTCTACTCGAACAAGTGTACCGGATGCATCTCTAAGAACACCTGTTCACGGAACCAAATGCTCCGTAAACTGGTCCATTCGTCGAGAAGAAATGTGGAAAATGCGTTCTCTGGAATTATGCGATTAATACGACTAACAATTTCTAAATGAATAAAAATAGTCCAATCGATGAACATTTTGTTAGACGTGCAGTATTCAGCGTACATTATAATTCGTACTACATACAGCATGTACATGCATACAAAAATACGTGTTACCCATATGGGGGCACATAACCACTAAAATAGTAGTTGGAAGAAAACGCAACTTCTTCTGTTCAACAAACAATGTACAAGGATACCGAGTAACCCGCCGCGGCTGTTTAGTGGCTATAGCGTTCGGCTGCTGAGCACGAGGTTGGGGGATCAAATCCCCGCCACGGCGGCTGCATTTCTATGGTGGCAAAATGCGAAAACGCCCGTGTACTTAGATTTAGGTGCACGTTAAAAAAACCCCAGGTATTGCAAATTTCCGGAGTCCCCCACTACAGCGTGCCTCATAATCAGATCGTGGTTTTGGAACGTAAAACCCCGCAATTTAGTTTTTGATACAGAGCAAGCCATAACTAAGTAAACTTTGAAAAGGTTTAGGGAGCGAAGGACGCAAGAAATATACTGTTAATACGACATTGCAGTACAATAAACATTACAGTGTTAGCACTACTTTTGCATGTCTTTTGCGTTCAGAGTGCGTGATGACTTTCTCTTTCAATGGTAGCCATAGCAGCTCCAAGCCTCCCGTGTACATTGACATTGCCCCCTAAAATAGCAGAGCGTGTAAAATAATTACTGTCAGCGTTGCCTTATCGTTCGTCCTTATTGGTGCCGTTTCATTGTCACTCAACGTTATTCATTACTAAGATCACTGACTTGGCGAACGTCCTTTCGCATCTGAATAATTCCATCCGTTAAACAATTTTACCTCTTGCGTCTCGTATACTGCAGAAACCCCTGTATCAGTTGATTTTAAATTGTCGTTTATTTAAGCCATGAAATAAGTTCAAGTTGATTCTGGCACGAAATGCTGACTGAATGCATTCAAAAGACCTCGCACACGTGGCAACAAAACTTGAGTTTCACGAACCGTGAAGTAGTTTCACAAGGGGACCCTTTTATTATTGGTTGGTGACAACCCTACTTATAAGACATTCAGTTATAAATTCCTGGCAGTACTCTACATTGCACTGAATACTACATCGAGTTTACTTTAAGGAAACATATAAACAAATTCCCAGAAATAGCGTCTCAAATGAGTCTCTTATCTTTACTCTATCGTCGCACCTATCTTAAAGCGGCGACAATCAGCTCTGTTCAGTTATCTTATCTCTGCGTCTACTTCCTCTCGCTTGCTGTCCGCCTTTTATTCATTGCGCGCACAGTCCTAATGCATAGTTCTGGGACAGTTCAAATGAATGCATGGTAGATTACAGCACATATAGGTTTCATAGGTTTTAATGATAGTTTGTAAAGAATGAAGTGAAAACAAAATTATAGGCCAATTACTTGCACCTCACACTTTCTTCAATAACTGTACTACAATATGTACGTCACGTCAAACATAACAAGGTCAAGAACAGTTTAGGAAACTTATCAGAAAATGTAAACAGAAGCGCAGGAATATTGCCGTAAAATATTCTTCAGGAGAACATCACACATCCCTGTAGAAATTCTCAGCCCTTGCGACGGCTCCAGGAATTCTTTCAAGCCATTAGTGTTACACGCTTTTGGAGTTCAGTTGCAGCGGAGTTTTCTTTTAAGCGAAAACTTTATGGCTTGTTCTCTGTCGCACATGTCTTCTTGTGATTCAGAGCAAGAAGCACTTTCGGCTCAGTCTATTCTAAGCAGAAACCGGTTCGTGTAGGTCTCGCCTAGACACTACTCGAGGCCTTGCCATATGTCGAGAAAGGTAAAAATGTCGATGGTTAAAAATCGCTTCGGAAATGAAGGATGACCTTCGACGCTCGCTTCTTGCGCACTCATCCTGTGTAGTTAAGTTAAATCAGGTTCCATTATCTTGCGAAATCACGAACATCCCTATACAAACCAATGCTGAACATCTCGAGTTGCAGCTTCCACGTAATGTCCAAGATAAGTTCAAGTGTATTACGAGGAACGCAGTCGAGCTCCGGGTTGCAGTATCTTGCTCTAGAAATAATAAAAAAAAAACAGCACATTTTCTCTGACCTCTCGCGCACTTATGCACAGCGCATGCTGGCCTTTGCAGACTAATTTCCATCTCAGTGAGCGAGCATAGGTCGCGCCAACAGTCGTCCAGCCCACGCATTTACATGCGTGTGCTAGGCGCAAAGAGGCGCTGCAAAAGACGTTTTCTTCCGAAAGGTGGTGGTAGAAATAAATAAAAAAAATGGTTACGACAGAAGAGATGTTTTCAAAGGTAAATTAGCCGGCTCTCTTTCAAGGAAATCTCGCGTGCACGCACGACAGTTCTTTCTACTCAGTCTGCTCGTTCGCATTCAGAGGTTTCATTTGCAGTAGTTACTTAAAGCTCCTAACTTACACCTTAACTTACTTAGTTGCTCTCGTGAAAGTGCTTTCATCCGCTTTCACGAAAACTTTCCTGAGTTGTTAGGCCGTGACTTGCAGCTCTGTCTTGCGCCCGCACTACGCGGTGTGAAGAAACTGCCTCACCGTCTGCAGGTTCATGTCGCGTTCTTGTTCCTATCAATATGGCGTGCCGCTTTTCTTGTGGCGTCTACGCCCGTGATGGGACATTCGTCAATTTCACTTATGCTTACCCACGTTACAGCCATCATAATAGCCACCATACCACCCCCACCACCACCATCATGATCATCACCATCATTATCGCCATCATTATCACCATCATTATCATCATCATCATCTTTCATGTTCACTGCAGGATGGAGGCGTGTCCCAGCGATCTCCAAAAACCTCTTTCTCTCACCAGCTTTCCCTTTAAGCTTGCTAATTTTCTAATTTCATCGCACCATTTAACTTTCTGCCGTTATCGACTGCACTTCGGGCACGCAGATATAAATAACGTGCGCCGCTGTATAGAGTCTGCATTAATGGTGACTGTTGGAGCAAAAGATTATAGGACAGTGATGACAACAGACGTCTCTGTCAAACGCTGCAAACAGTGCGCTAGTTTGCGTCCTGTGGTCTACATGTGTTCAAGATCTGCGGTGGTTCATCTCACATCTAGGTGCGGCAATATGAGCTTCTCCACTCGTCTCTTTTCTACATTTTCCCTTTAGGTACGTTTTCCTTTGGAGGATAGCGAACTGATTTTGTTTCTGGTTTAAGTCCCCGCGTATCCCGTCTTGTCTGTCTGCATTTATGCCCTTCTGTTACTGCAGATGATGTCGTGGGTTCAATGCCAAAAGCACCTCATGAATAAGGCAGGGATGGGGGGGGGGGGGGGGGGGCGAAGGAGGGGCAATTCAATAACGAACGCATGCTTAGACTTATGTGGTGAAAGTATATGGTCGGAGCTAGCTGCCCCGATTAATCATCTAGGATGTTCCATATTTTAATAGTGAAGGAGAGAGAGAGAGTAAACATTTATTTCGAGGATCAGCGTGAAAGAGTATTTTTGTCTTCGGCCAGGGTGGGCGGTTATCGCTGCTGCTGGGGATCGCTACTTTTCGTGCCTTACTCATTTGTGAAGAAAAAAAAACCGAAATCCAGAAACAATCAAGGGAACTATTAAATGGAGGAATGGTAAGTGCATCTGTTCTGCACGTGAAACATTTCGAGGGGATTAAAAGCGGAAAAGGAATGTCAATGCAAGTTGAACTGTGTGCCTTGTTGTGCAGCATAACTACCCGTTCAGAGAGGCATCTGGGAGCCAAAGGTTGAAGTAATATAGCTGCACGCAATGAAGGCGAAGTAAGCTGTCCGCAATGGAGTCTAGCGAATTACTCGAAGTGCAGTGGAACTCGACGCGCTTTTAACGAAATCAATCAATGCGACAGCAAAATGTTAGAATATTACACGGAGTGTTAGACTTGTAGCTGAAGTGGCACTATGAATTGAAGTAAACGTAAGCTAAGTAAAAACGAGCTGTTGTGCTAGGGGTCATCTGTTTGAATCCTACTGTGGAACTATTTTATTTATGCCTATTAATTAATGTCACCGTCTTTCTTAGTGATTTTGCCACCACTTTTTCATATTGGCTGTTTCAAACTACCCGCCGTGGTTGCTCAGCGGCTATGGTGTTAGGCTGCTGAGCATGAGGTCGCGGGATCGAATCCCGGCCACGGCGGCCGTATTTCGTTGGGGGCGAAATGCGAAAACACCCGTGTACTTAGATTTAGGTGCACGTTAAAGAAGCCCTGGTGGTCGAAATTTCCGGAGTCCTCCACTACGGCGTGCCTCATAATCAAAAAGTGGTTTTGGCACGTAAAACCCCATAATTTAATTTTGTTGAAACCTCTGTCCTGGGCCTATCCCGGAGTATATAGCAGTGGTAACAAAATTACATCATTTTACGGTTTGAGCTCTGTTATTGTTTTGCACCTTCAATATTTAGTTCTGAAAAAATTTAAGATGAAAGGCATGCACTGTCGGTATTGTTTTATTTGTTTGTGGGCTGCCATCTCAAAATTCTGAGGAATCATCTTGCCAAGAACGTAAGACCTGGTATGAGCAACTTTAGGGACATAATGGTGTGACAATATAGCCCCCATATACCGCATATAACATATCATAGCATGGTATATAGCATACATATACCTTAATATATACGGAGCCTCACGGTGACGGTGACCCTGACGGCAAATATTCGCTTGGTGTGTCCATATAATTGCCATCATGATAAAAACTGGCGTAGTAGCTCTGTTCTCTCCCATACTTACGGACAGTGTATTCTAACCTTGACATATCAATCAATCAATCAATCAATCAATCAATCAATCAATCAATCAATCAATCAATCAATCAATCAATCAATCAATCAATCAATCAATCAATCAATCAATCAATCAATCAATCAATCAATCTTGTTTTTCTGTGCTATATTCAAATTAGTTCGTTTATTTTCTTTTTCTAATGTCCATCGGTACGGGCTATGGCAACAGCATTCGCCTGACGGAGGGCACCTTCGATGGATTCTCAAATCATTTTAAAAGCAGTCTATATTGCTTATTTTCCAAGGCGCTTAGTGCAATCCCACTCACACAAAACTTTGCACAAGGCAAAGGTTCTCTTTCAATGACGCAAGCTTGCGGATGTTCGCTTGGATGTGAAGCATGCAAAAAGAGTGAATTTGCCTCAGAACAGAACAAAATACCACCTCCGACGCTGCCATTACGACCGCGGCGTCCGGAAACTGCGGTCCGCACGATTAGGTCGTTTTCCCGTCCATGTCAGCTTCGCGTAGTTTCTTCCAATTAGGGAACTAGGTTGTTCATTATCACCGGGGGAACGAGGCCCACAACGGGCGCAATCTAGCACCCGGGGAAATCCCCAGATCGAAGTTGGCCTGTGGGACTATCCTGCGTTTTACTGTTCACTTCTTCGTCCAGTTTCCTTTGTTTTTTTCTGTCGTGATACTTAGTTTTCCCATGGAAGCAGTCGCGTTCAACATCGTAAAAACAAAACTGCCCCGAATTTGCACTCCGATAAAAGGAGGTAGTTGACAATAAACGTGTACCTTGCGGAACGCATAGAAAAATAGAAAGCGCCGTTTTGTTGGACGGCGGTGCAGACAGAAATATAAGGAACGCTTTATTTGAGCGTCACCAGCATGAATCGCGCTACTCATTCTCGTCTTGTGAGGGCAATGAAGTCGATGTTTAGTGATGGAGACTCGTGAAAGCGCCCTTGCTGAGGTCAATGCGTATGTTTTTCTCTTTTCTTTCTCGTTTTTTTAAGGGGGGTGGGGGGGAGTGGCAGAAGGTAGGAGAGAGTACGTGGCTAAAGGATGATGAGTTTTGCTGATTGAGTCCTTCATATGGCTTCTAAGTGTTTTTTGTGGAGCGGCCAAGCTCGAGCATGGGTACACGGAGAAAGACAGGATGGTGAACTGAATGGCACTGGGAGCGGCATAAAGAAAGGACCATTGCTACAGAAAGGCTAATGATGTGTTTTAGTTCAGTGGCGTCTTCCGCAACGTGCTACACTGAGAAACCAAGTAGTGGTGCACAGAAGCTAACCACATATATTTCAACCTTTGGTAATCGTTCGCTATAGCGATACGAGCGCTGCCCGGGTAGATTTGCGGCGGAATGACAGAGATGCAAAATAGTTGGCACTTCGCGTTTCATGTAGTCGTCTTCGTGGCGCGGGAAGTGTTACGTTCTGTTTGCACGCTGCTTCTATAAACACAACGTAGCTGTCTGTTGATACACGCGCTTGTAGAATACTGACCCGCTGACGGCTCAGCTGAAATTTTTTAGCAGTGCTGGCCACTAATTAGGGGTGACAGGTCGGTCATTTCATACTGATACTGTGTTAGCGCAGCCGTCTCCGTCCTTGTAAAGTGACAATTTAGGATGACTTAAAGGACGGAAGGACGGACAGACGGACAGACAACGAACTTTATTTAATCCTGAGGAGCTACTGTCAGCTTTCCTTTTTTTTTTCTTTTCTTCTCATATGTTATCATACATCGCTCTGTTTAGCTCATGAAAAAAGGAAATGTCTAGGAGAGATTGTTACGGGATAAAAGTAAAGCCAGAAGAGGTGTTCTAAAGACGCGTGATCACGCCACGGTAGGCTTCAGTGTTTTGCAACACCGCGCTTTCCACGTTCAGCGCACGCCATTCAGAAAAGACAACGGTTGCGACAGCAACGAGCGGCTAGTGTGCTCGCGCGTTGCGACGGATAGGACAACTGTATACGTTGCCACAAACGACTGGAGTGGCGCTGCACCTCTGAAGAAGCGCAGCGTCTCAACGACAGCGTCTCAAAACACTAGCTGTTGCCGGGTAATAATGCGAGAACGCTCCCTTTACTACTGTGCCACCGGTGCCACCTAAAGCCTCTGAAAAGTAAATCTATATTCGGGGGGCTTTAGTACCAACGAGAACCACCGGCACCACTGGCACCATCTGTGGTGTAATACACACATGGTAATACCGAAACAACAAAGGATTGTTACGGCTTTGTCAGACATCACTATTTTTGAGATCGATCCATGAAAACGGTTGGAAAGTCGCAGACAAATCGCGTTTAGTTCCGAAAGGAAGCTAAGTGTTTAAAAAAAGAAGAAAAAAAAGGAAGACAGCAAAAGCAAAATCCGCACTTCAGTATGCATTCCACGGAACTTGGCTTCGTGCAATCGGGATAGCTGTCGTCGTTGGTATTTTTTCCCCGTTTCATTCCCTTTCATACCTGGCGTCATTTCCTTTTTGCGAAGTATCTTCTGGTGTTCCCAGGTAGGCTCCTTTTTCTGATGTACAGAGCCAGCCACTTCAAGCCCAACGCCGGGAGGCAGCAAATAAAACGTCTGCACTCACTTGGCATGCCGCAGGCGGTGGAGAAAAAGCTAATGGCCTCCCACGTCACCTCACCGCAGACAGACAGCTATCCCTCGTCTCGACGCTTTTAGGTGGTACGAGGCTGTTGCCACGGTTCTTTTTCTTCGGCGAAGTACAGAGCCCAACAACCTTCATATCATTTCCCACTTTCTTTCTTTCTTTCTTTCTTTCTTTCTTTCTTTCTTTCTTTCTTTCTTTCTTTCTTTCTTTCTTTCTTTCTTTCTTTCCTTCTATCTTTCCATGCTAGCAGCAGCCTATTGGGATAGAATCTAATTCTGGATGCTCATCACAGTTCTCATAGATGTTGTGACGCATCATGCAGATGCTCGAGAGACCACGAAGAAAAGAATGATGGTCCGAAATACGAAAACGGCGAGACAAGCTTGCGAAAGCAGGCTGTCGTCGGGAAATACGCCAAGAACTACACATTACACATCACCGCGGAGGGGCTGATGAGGCAGGCCAGCCTTACCTAGGCTGTCTGGGTGCGGGATAGCTGGCCACGAAAGGTCACCGACATGTGGCTCCCTTTACTTTTGTTCGGTCGGTATTTGCATTTTCTTCCCGAAATCCGGTCTTACGTAGGGAATAATGCAGCTACATGGGTAAATGGATATTCTTGATTCGTGGTTTCTTCGCTATCATACATTTACGCTGACGTGAAGACAGCAAAGAGATGGCACGCGAGTCAGGATTTGCGCAGGCGAAGCGTGAATACGTTGAAACCAAAGGCCGCATAAAACCACTAAACTGAGGCGAAACCCGCATTCAAAGCATCTCTTTCATGAAGCAACGGAATAACTTTGATCAAAGTAATTCTTAAAGTTCTCTGATACGATCTCGTTTTATCCATTTTCTTCGTTTTTCCTTCGGTTCGCTTGACGTGAAACGTCTCTCAGTTCAGTCAGCCTATAGGAGGTCGGTTGCAAAAAAAACCGCATGTAACAAAAACATGTTATCATATTATCGCTTATACATTTGCGGTCGTACTGTAATACAACGCGCTTTACTTTTGGTATATCGTTGGGTGGAGGAAAGAAGCCATGTGTCAATAATACAAGTGTCGCGCGCACAAATGGTTCCGTCGTCGTGCCACTCATGACGAAATCGGAGCTAAATCGGGCCTCTCGTTCGGCGTTCATAGAGGCAGTACGTCTGTCGATCCGAGCGGGAGTTGGTCGACTTGGAGAGATCTCATATTGCTATAGTGGGTATAACTCACCGAGCTGAAACGGGTGCTCCTCAAGAGTTGTAACACTTACAAGTGTGTAAGTTCTTGCCCAATTTGGCGGTTGCTCGGTTATGGCTCCCCTGCGTTTGGCGTGGAGTGTCCAAAAATAGCGGGAAGGGACCCAAGCAGAGTGTCTTCCCCCGCATGACAGACGGATGCTTATCCGCTCCCACCTCTTTTGACATTTCGAACCAAGCGCATTCACTAAGAAAAAAAAAACATAAGAAAGAATAGCGCATCGCACGCAAAATGGTGAAATGCTTGTAACATTATAAGGATGACCTAAGATTAGCTTCGCACTTTGTGATCAAGACATAAGCAGGAAACGTTAAATACAGAGTCACAGTTCCAAGCCTGTTCATCTCAAACTACATGAAGTGAAACAACAGCTGTGTGCTTTCGCACAGGTCAGTTTTGAAAGAGCCGGATATTACTTGCCAGAGAAATTGCAATACCCAAGTACGTAATCAGAGACACTAATGAATCTTTAATTATTCCTTTCATGAAACATCTCACAACTGCGAATTTGAAGCTGGACAGTAGTAAAGTCATGTATAATTAGCTAAATTACGAAGACAAGCCCCGCTTTCGAGTTATCTGTCTTCAAGTTCTCCTAAAAATATATCGGTGTTGAATTCATATTGCCTTGAATTGCCAGAAAGGCGGGCTTTTGTGAAACTTGTAACCAAAATAGGCGTGTATTTCGTTGGAAATCTTAAGCATGAATATCTTGAAACTCGTACTAATCTGCGGATTTTTCGCTCAGCAGGTATGACTTCACTACAGCTCGGCTCCAGTTTTCAACATGCACCCTCAGCGAACATTAAAGAAGGAATTAGCGAGCCCTTTTTAATTACCAACCTGTACACAAGGATTTGTCGTGAAGCCTCTTCAGGTAATGATGTCGGCCTCTTATATACATGAACAGCTCAAATTGAGCTATGTAATGCATGCAACTAAAAAAAATGCAGATGCCATGCACTGTGCGAATAGGTGTGCGTGAAGCTTTCATGCGCGAGCAAGTCAAAATGGCACATTACGACAAGAGATCGCGTTGCAGGTTTCAGTGATGAACGTGGCCCTTGGCCACCACGGTGGACCGTGCTGAGCCGGCACTTTTAGTCAGCATGAAAAGGTTGTTGAATCACAGTACACGACGTGCTTGAGCTTGTACTACAGACGCGGCAAAGCGCTGCACTGCGATGAGGGACGTGCTGCGAATTTTGCCGACGAAAAGCGCGTTTTGTAGCCTTAATAAACTTCATCCTGAGCCAGTAGATGCGCGCACTCACTTTCTATAACTAAAATTTGTGTGACGCGACACAACTAACCAGCCGAGCGTTCCGACGCGCTGGCTTGCACGAGCGAAATTCTTAAGGGTATTTTATTGCGCCTTTTTTGGTATGCGTACGTGGCCTGATTGTTAGTGGTTAGAGCATCGGGCTTCTGTGCTGGGGAACTGGGTTCGAAAACAACCATTGTATATAAAATTTGTCTGTGCGTGTGTGTGCGTTTGTGTGCATCTTCAAGGTCACATAAACAGCCAGACAGAAACACGCATGTGTACATCAAACGGCAGCTGGGGAAGTATCAAAGAAATCTATCGCCTTAAAAGAAACGCGGCATAATTATGAGCACTCTGTTTGATGATGGTGGTTTCCATTGGCATCTCATTTTAAGTGGGACGGCGACAAATATTTGCCGAGCCTGCTGAAGTTAATCAGGTTTTAAACTACAAGTGTTGCAGTCTAGCATTTCTCATTTACTATCTCACTCTTCCTTAAAACGCGTCTCTGTATTATACAGTTACCTGTGCATATAACCACACCGGCTCCATCGATCTCTTCCCTGCTTTCTTTTTCATTAATAGTCTATACATATCTTGCTTATCTCGACCGCGGACCCGTTAATGATCCAACTATAGCTTTGAATACCAGCGCTTCCGGAATACCGAGTTCCAAAGCTTGCACAGCACCATCTTCATAGTATATATACCCCGTTTCATACATCAGGTGCAACGCTGTGGAAGCTACGCAAGAAGTCTGGCCACCAAAATTTATCACTCCGCGCATTCCCGTCTATGCTTCGCTGTGCGCCAGAAGGCGTTTGCTCGCGCGAACATGCACGTGAGGCTGCCGCGACGGCTAACGAAAAAAAAACAGCAACGAAACGCAAATTTATTTAAAACAACGTGTTATCAGCCGTATGAGTACATGCTTTGTTTGTTTCTAAGAGCACGTTCTTTCTTTTCTTTATTCAAAACAGCTTATACAAAGAAACGTTTCGCGAAAATCGGGTCACGAAACACCGAGCTATTTCTAAGTGCGAACGCAGCCACTGCAAAAGATATCTCTAGCTTCCACAGCGTTGCACCTGATGTATGAAACGGAGTTTAGTGAAGTACAATATGGTGCACGTTGGGTACGCTGTACCGGGCCCGGTTTAGGGTGCTTATTATGATGAAAATAGTCCGAAAGCCTGGAACCAGTTTAGTGGGGAAGAGTCTTTGCAAGGGCTTCTTAGGTCCAGCTTCGTGCCACAATTGTAATGGACCATTGTGCACCATCTTCGTGCAGGAAAAGCCGAAACGTACGATGTCGCGGCATTAACTGACTGCTTGCGCCTTGTCGGAGCTATAAATCGCTGCTAGTTTCCGCACGACGCTGTGTGTTTGTTGCTCAAGTACCTGGAGGGGTCATTACTGCGATTGCGTCACTGGTCTACAGAAAGGCTTCGGAAGCATGGGCAATTATACGTAATGGAATCTGGGCTATCCTGTTCTTTTTTTGCTTCATTTTTGTGTTCCTACTTAATTTAGGTTTCCCAATTACGGGGGCGTTCACGCTACTCACGCGTCTTGGAAAGGAAACGCTCTGAGGAGATCTTGTTTTCTTCTCTGTTGTCCGTAACATGTCTTAGTTTCTTGCATAGCTTTTTCGTCTCGTCTTATGTCACGCTTAGATTAATGCCACATATGGCTGTAGACGTCGTTTATATTAAAAGATAAGACCGCATGACGATTAATTGTTTAGAAACGTTCATGTCTTAAATAACTGGCGTTCAGGAAGTAATTATCTAAAAAGAAGATAAGAATCGCGAGGGGTATATCGGGACACTAATGGCTACACTGGTAGAGTGATGGAGCAAGCAAGACAAAAACAGGTAGTGAGGTTAACCAAGTTACACCTAGTTTGCTACGCTACACAGTGTGAGGGGTAAGTTGGCAGGAAAAGAAAAAAAGAGAGGGAAGAAGGAAGGAAAGGAAGAACAAGGATTGGCCCCTGTGATACCGCAATGACCCGATAGTCACTGAAATTTCATTACGAGCCCATTTTCAACAGCGGGATGGTGAAATTTTCCTATTTTTGATGCCGTCTGTAGATTACTTCACCTGGACTTTCTTAGAGTTATCTTGCAAAACTAGCAAAAGCTTGTCTAAAAAACTTGCCAAATGCGTACTTTATGTCTGGTTGACTTCACACCAAATTGCGTCACCAATGACGTCATTTCGTAATGACAAAGATTTTCGGGCAGGTAATTAAATATATAGGTCCTCATTTTTAGCGAGACTTGCCCTACAATTCAGTTTCCTTTTTTTTGCAATTCGTTTAGCAGTAACGTTCTGAGGTAAAAATTCCTTGCGTAACTTCAGTCATGTCTTGTCGTAACTTGCGATTATAAAATAAAGCTGTTCAGAGAATCTTTTAGGTAAAACAGCCAATAATTTCTGACTTTTACGTTGCGCTATGTCAAAGCAAACCCCTGCTCTAAAGTAGGACGCAACATTTGCGGATAAACAAGGGTTGTCATATATCTTGCTTAATAAGTTCTTTGATCGCAGCTTTTTTAGCGCTTTTAGAAGGAATAAACAAAAAATTTGCAGCACTGCCTAGTCCCCGCTATCATCTTCAAACATTTACCTTCTTGGACCAAACAGTTGCAAATTCGGTGCTAACAATCTTAGATCCAGAAAAATAAAGAGTACCAAGTCTGCAGTGCTAAAGCAATCGGCGTTGAAGACTTTGCGGATATATTTTACAAAAACCACATTTGTTTGCGCATCTACCGGTCCAGTTCTTGATATATTTGTACAGTTTAACATGCAAAGCAACTAAGAGAGACCGCACTGGAGCGTTACGGAGTAATTTTAAACTCTTGGCATAAACGCATTGTACACGGTCGTTTATGCAATCGGCTAGCACTGTGAGGCGAGTGTAATGGCCAGGAATTGAACGCGCGGCATCGCGCTGAGCATGAGAATGTCATAGCTACTGAGCCATCGCGGTCGGTTCACCTTCTCTCTTGACCTACAATGTGTCCTCCCTGTATCTATGAATGCATCTTCTTTTTATCTTAAATTACATCTAACAGAATTAAAAAAATACTCCGGTAACCAACACAAGTCATGGTTGAGAAGCGAGAAAGGCTGTATCTTTTCTGGCTTCATAGCACGCTACCTCAATTTAAAACGCTGCCTCCTTTCTTCGCTTCAAGTTGAATTTTATTTTTCGCATCCATGCAAGGTACAAATGGCGGAGACACAGACAAGAAACATACAAATTCGGCTGGATATATGTGTGCGTCCCCTTCCGGTTCTTTCTTTGTTTTTTTTTTGTTTCTTTTTTGGAAGCACGTGCCAAGATCTCTCACTGGCAAAATCCCTCAGCGTATTTTCTCTTCTACGATGTTTGTGTTTTAAGCAGCATTTTACTGAACTTGCTTTTATATAGATGCACTATTATTGACCAGCGACAAAAAGTCGAGAGTCGTTTAGACACTCTTCCTGAACAAATTTCGCTCCTCTGCAAGTGAGATGCTCTAAAAAAAATTAAATAAGTCAGGCGCCGAGGAGGACGATGCCACCTTGTTATGCAGCTCCGGCTCAACCCACGCAATTCGACAAGAGGTCTTCCCACGCGAAACTCGCGCGATTCTTCCGAATGGCGCTGGAGGGTAACCGGAGAACGCGCCCACGACCGGCACTGCAAATCATTTTATCTTTTAATCTTTCCTTCGCTTTCTTATCTTTTCCGCACCTTACCTCATCCCCCTGTGCAGATTAACCAAACGGACACGCATCTCTGGTTAGCCTATCGGCTTTTCACATCTTGTCTTCCCACTCTGCCTCTCGGGCATCACGTCGCTCACGTACAGGGTGGTCGCGGCAAAGGTGAAGAAAACGATGCCCACGCAGCCGTCGGCACCCAAAATAGCTTTAGCGGTACACTGCAGCGAATTTCTCACAAAATGACAAAAAGCAGATGGAAAGACCATGTGCTCAAAGTCGGTAAGTATATAGCGCTGTAATGGAGTGCACGCTCGCGTAAGCAGCGGCGGCGACGTTAGCTCAACTCGGCGTTACTCGTCAGAGTTAGTAGTTCCGCTCGCACCCGCACAGAGGCGACGAACATGCTAGGTAGACAGAAAAGGCAACGTGCCTACAGAGAGCTGGAATAATTCCCCAAGATATATCCTTTGCGGCGAATCGTCCTTAGGCCACGAAGGAGAATTTGGTCGCTCTGTCAGCTTGGGAGTGGTAGACTAAAATGAGAAACCATGTTTGCCGTGCCCAAAGCCACATCTTGCCTGAACGGGAGATGATGAAATCTAGTTGCAGAAAAGGGTAGGAGAAAATCAGCAGCGTGAGGCTCAAAGTTACATATTTATTATTTTTCTGCAAGCAGAAACGCGTCATTGTACTAGAGAAACGTATAATTAGACCGGAAAAAGATAGCATATATGTGGGAGACAGGCTCCCGAATCCTTAATCGAGCTATTCCTCGGACTTTAGATGGCTTACTTTCAGAACAGTGTACCTTGAATTACAGCAGCATTGTTTCCAAAGCGGAGCGTGGACGAGTAGGATTTTGATCCCGACTTCTTTTTTTTCTATCTTGGGCTACATGCTCTTTGTTGGAGCTCTGTCAAAATCTGTCAGTGATAAACCTATAAAGCCTGCTTACTTCTAAGCTTTATTTATGAGCTGGAGCTAATGTGTTATTAGCGTTATTACGGCCTTTCGCGACTAAGTGAGTGGTGACAGATATAAAATATTCTGTTTTCTGTAAACTACTTAGAAATTATGCATCCTATTTTCTTTTCACGAAATAATAGATTAAACAGCATTGAATAGGCCCCGTGTATGTGCTTGCCGTCGTAATGACGTACTGTCTCAAAAGGCACCTACTAATACGGGGTCAGTGACCTTTAAATTTAAGTGGCAGAGTTTATTCAAAGATCCATAATCTCTTCCCGCTCACACATAAATGCGCACACAAAAGAGCACAGGCGACGTTTGCAGTGGGCTCAGCTAGGTGGCCAGTGTCAATATATATGTAGAAAGGCCCCTGTTCCTTCGTACTTCTGTGATTTTGAAAGTCAGCGAAAATGCGGTTTAAACCAATGACCAACGAAATATTTGTTGTGCAGAAATGGTGACAACACTCAGACATTGCCTTTGGGAGTCAATTCAAGCAAAGTATGTAGCGTCTTGTATGCGTTTCACTAAGGTTCCATGTGCATATTGCGTGCGGACTTACGTGACCTTAAACAAGGATAAAATGTGGGGCCAAATGAAATGCGGGAAATATATGTTTTGTCCTCAAGCAAACTGCTTTGAATATTTCTGAGCAAGTTTACCCAGGCTTACGAAGAATTATACTACCCACTTTTAAGCAGCGCGTGGGCGGAGGCCGGCGAAATTGAGTTTTGGCATGATGCGCATGGTATTTAAAGGTCACAGTGCTGCTTTATGGTTCGTATGCCCTGGGTAGAACTTATCCTTAAATTTTCTGTCGCCTGTTCTTCACGCACTAGTGGTTGAGATAATACAAATAACGAGCATGTTTGCATAGTTTTCAAAGTGCCGATGTCATTGCGCGTTTAGTGGAGGTGATTTCAAGCTGAGGGCTCAGTTGCCTACTGTGCCCTACGTCAATTTCTACCGTGCTAGAGATTCAGAGGAACAGCCCGATCTCTCGGGCTAGTGAGCGCCACATGCATTACAGAATCGCCGTCTCAGAGTCTGGTCATGGTTTTTGATATACGCATATAAATATTTAAGGTTTAGTAATGATAGCACAATCGAATAATCACGTACATAGACTTGTATCATTAGGTCTGACGAGCTGATGAAGATTAAAGGAAACGGAGTAGCGGGAATAAAACCAGCTAAATCACAAGAAAAGTTAATTTGTATGTTTAATTAAGATCTATAAGTTAGACAAAAGGAAATGAAAGAGGATGGAACGATAGCTTGTCACAAGTCCATGCACCGAACCCACGTCACCCTCATTACTCTTGCGGTGCACACGTAGTGCGAAAGCGAAGCACTCCTACAGCCGACCTGTACACACAAAAACAATGTGCCTACGCCGTTGACGATAGCTGGTCCAAGATTTTGAGGTCCCCATGAAAAAAAAAACATTTACTCGTATAGGGAGACGGGGAACGATGTCGCCGATGACCTGATTTAAGACAATCGTAAGAGCTAGCTAGTGATATGATGTGGTCCAGATCAACACGGTCAGTACAACACGGATGGTGCTGCTATAACATTATACCCACACAACTAAGTCTTCTGCACACATCTATCACAACGAAAGCCCTATTTTCACTGAATGTTTGACATTAGTGACGCGGGAAGTCTTGGGTTGAACGCTCAGCTTATTTCACGAAATATTATCCTTCCTGAGGTAGAGATGCCTCAGCAGCAAAAGAGCAACCTGAATATAGACTGTCTGATGGATAGTAAAATACAGCGAGTCAGTGAGAGATAAAGAAGGCAGGGATATTAACCTGTCAGGAGTCCAGCTGGCTACCCTATCCTGCGGAAAAAGATGAGAAACAGAAAAAAGAGAGAGATAGAGAGAAATGAATGGGGTGACTGCGAGAACATGCATGGAAAGTACTAAGCAGTCAAAGGTTCTCTCACAGGCCAGTAATTCTCAGAAAGCATAAAATTCGTGGGGCCGAAACATTCATACGGGGACGGATTACCAGCGAAGCTCTTAACTTAATATTAAACTTATTTTTGCAAGTTGGCGGAGTGCTTGGAGCCTGCTTCATTTCCGCCGCGGGCCGGCCCGGTATTGCACTATCTCCGGGATTGGCCCACACATTCTTATCACGCAGGCGCCATAGTATGGAAGTAAGCCATCCAGGGTACCCTCCTTGGCAACACATGCAGGGGATGCATGCGGGGAGTTCATACGGGGGCTAGAGGTAAACAGCTTTGCTGTAAAAGTGTCTTAACTGCCTTCTGGGCCGGCGACCGGTGGTGATGGTGTTCCAGTATTGTACATGTACTCCGTTGAAGATCATCTAGTCTCCCTAATGCACTGGACATAGATTGTCCTTGTGTTTCAAAATGAGGACAGTGACATAATAGGCGATCAATGTTCTCCTCCCAGCCGCAGACATCACATGCACGCCGGTCAGCCAGTCCAATTAGTGCCGAATGAGCTCTCGTGAAGGCATCTTCCAAACACAACCGGCACAGAAGAGGCATTTCGCATCGGTGCAGTTCGGCCGGAAAACCGAGTTGCAGCGAACGGTTTAGTATGTGCACTCTGGTGCACATTGTATGTGCCGTGTTCCACTCAGGTAACGAGGGTGCGCCTGCCAGAAGGCGAAGCTGCCTCGCAGCACCTCCTTGAGAAAGGAACGGGGAGGCAGCGGTCTTCTGGGTCTCAGGTCCAAGCTGCCTCATCTGCGTCTTCATTTCCAAAGATACTGCAATGACCTGGTACCCACTGAAAAGAAATATCATGGCCTTTTTCTCTCAAGTGATCGATAAGTTCCAGAATTGGTACGTCAGTTGATCGTTATTTTCATGTCATGAGTAACGACTGAATATATTGTAACGCCGGCTTTGAATCACAGAAGACTGCCCATTTTCCAGGGCCCTCTGTATTATTCCCATGAAACGCACCGCGAAGAGCCGCAATCTCTGCTGCTGTAGACGCAGTGATATGGGAAGTCTTGAAGCGTTGAGTCCTTCCCCATGTTGATATAACTACAGCACCACCGGAACTGGCTGATGCAGTTGAGCCATCAGTGTAGACCTGTTTGCAGTCACTCTATTTCTCATAGAAGAGGAGAAAACAAAGTTGCTTAAGTGTCGACGACAGTAAGTCCGACTTTCTCTGAAGCCCTGGGATTGTGAGGTTTACTTGATGATGGCCCACACAAAATGAAGGAATCGAAGGCCCTGCTGCAGCTGCGTGCCGTAATGTAAGTGATTAATCAAAGTAAAGTCTTGGGTTTTACGTGCCAAAACCACGATATCAATGTGAGGTATACCGTACTGGGGGGCTCCCAGTTAATTTGCACCATCTGGGGTTCTTTAACCTGCACCCAATGCACAGTACACGGGTGCTTTTGCCTTTCACCTCCATCGTAATGCGTCCACAGCGGCCGGGATTCGATCACGTACGCAGCCTCGTGTTTAGCAGCGCAGCACAAAAGCCACTAGGCCACCTCGGCGGGTGTGATGAAAGTGAGGCACGGTGGACGAAGACAGTTGCTCTGCATGTCGTGTGGGGCCTTTCTACTTTGATACTGGCTAGGTGGTGAGTAGGGGCCCAGACAAAGTATTTTGTGTGCACACGCATTGTTTTATTGGTAATGTGCGTTCTGATTGTGTTACCTTGAGCGACTTCAATAGCCTCTGTTGTTGACGCGCTCTGTGGTAGACCAAAGTATATACTTAGCGCTTGGACTTGGGTACATTTGATCGCATTCAGGTTAATTCTACAAGCGTTGGAGATGACCAGTAGGCTGTACCGAAGGAATCCGATAAAGAAGAGCCTGTACAGTTGCAGCATAAAGTATATTGGCACTCCCCACGTCTTTCCAACTAGGAACCTAAATATATGGCTAATTCCCGTCAGACTTAATTTTTGTTCACATAATTCGCACGAGGGATTCAGGAGAAGTTTCTGTCAATACCGCCCCGCAGAAGAAATCTTTGACTTATGGTGCACGAGATCAGCTGCCCATTGGCGGATATTACGTTAGGAGACATTAGATTCCTGGGGCATTCCACCACTGCACTTTCCACATGATATCTGAAGTCCTTGTTCGCGAAGATGAGATTATGTTACAGTGTCTGCTTTCTGAAGCCGCGTGCGAAGCTGAAGCCGCGTCAGCGCCAACGTCTAAATACGCATTTTGTCGGCATAGATCGAGAGCCTAACGGTGCATGGGAGGATGTGGATGAGTCCAATGAATGTTAGATTGAAGCGCGCTTAGCTCTATACTACGTCCCTAGGGACCCCAATTACTCTAACGCTGGGGGCCATCCTCGGTAAGAATCATAAAGTATCTGGTTTGTAGGCAGCTAGTTATTCTGAAACAGATCTTGCCGCCAAGCCGTAATGCCTCTAACGTGCTTTAAATCACTTCGCGTGGGAAGGTATCGTAATCTACCTTAACATATAGAAACAGAGAAGCACTTTATCGCTTCCAGGACTTCCGGTGCTCGACGTAGGTAAGCACATCGATAAAGTTGCGACTGGATGCACCTCATTATGTTCAAGGTTGCATTATAATCGTGCTAAAGGTAGCCTCTTCATTAGGTTTCCGAGGCATATGGCAAACGCAATCGGTCGGTAGAATAGAATGTTGAGCAGCGGAATCAGGCGACCAGTCTTCCATTCGTGGGGAACTGTGCCTATCCTTCATGAGTTGTGGAACCAGTGAAGAGGCCTTTTCCGTGTCTCTTCTCCAAGATTACATAGGACACGGTAGGTTATACAGTCGGGACCTGGCAATTAGGAAGGCTTGCACAAGGCAGGTGAAAGTTCGGGTTCGTTCATAGAGAAAGGGATCTTCAGGCGGGGTCGCGTGAAATTGGTGCGTGGTCGAGCGTCGATGTTTCAGCGGAACTAGTTTCGCCAGCAGTACTCTTCTGGGAATTCTCAGCGATGTCACTCTCTGCGTTGTTTGTGAAGGCCAAGGTATAGAAAGGGTGGTACTGCTGAGGATTTCCACGGAGACCACGAACAGTTCGCCACATGATACAAAGGTTTTCTTGGATCCAAAGAGCCGCAGACCGACATCCATCTTTGCGATTCGAGTTGGTCCATGCGATGCTGAACTTTTTTTTCAGTGCATGTGGCCAACCTCAAGTTATGTACGGACTCTGTGCACCTATGTCTTCGCATCGCACAGCGACAAATTCCAAGAAGCTTCTTTAATTCAATGTCGCAGTCGGTGCATGTAGACGCTCTCGAAAGCGGATGAGTGGCAGCCTCAAGGGCACCGAGTTAAATGCAGCGTCGGCTGTCAACACGGGTGTACTGGAGTTCAGCCCATCTACTAATGTAAGCTATGTATAGGGACCGAGGTTAGGTCCTCTACGACATTGCGTGAGTCAGCGAACGAAACGCCTGAAAACCGTTCGGACCGATGGCAGGAGTGGAAACTCTTTTTACAGCGAAGCTGTATCTGGCTAATGTTCCATCCATCTGTGTTCTCCGTGAACAAAAACTATCATCATCAATGGCTTATACACCAGTAAGCATTCATGCTCCTGTAAGCAAGCAAAAAATGCAATGGCTCATAGCCCCGTAAGGCAGAGGCTACAAGCACTCATAAGGGTGAAGCGAACAGTGCTTAAATTATTTCTGATCACGCATAAAACATACAGAACAGCATGTCGAAAAATTTCATCATCAATAGCTCATACCCCCATAAGCAAGCAAAAATGCAATTACTCATAGTCCTGTAAGGTTCATGGCTACTCACATTGAGTGAATTAGCTGCGAAGACACTACCCTTGTTGTCGTTGTCGGTGATTTCAATGTGGGTGTGTCGGTGCCGAAAAATGAGTGGTTTACGCGTTCCGTGTTGCAGACATATCCCTTGCGATGCCACACCGATCCGGCCCAACCGACCGCTCAGCGGCGTACGTGCATCGTTGTGACATGATCAAAGAATGTGAGTGCAGTTGCAAGTGAAATAATTACCATGTGCACCGATCAAGATGGTGCATGAGTGTGCGTACCTTTCGTCACGATGACCACTCACCAAACAATAAATGAGTTCGTATCTTTGTCCAACATTATCTGTCACCTCCGTGTCGTGTGATGAACAGCTTCGCTGGTTAACCACCTTCACAGAGTGGAATGGCTCATGATTTCGTAGATATAATTAATCAGCCACCCTTTAATGTATTTTTCCATCTACTTTCATTTCCAATGATTTATTTTTTATTCTTTTTCCCTTTTTTCCTAACCTCGCAGCTCGCGGCACGAGGCACGAGACGTACACGCCGGAGTTCACCGTATATAAAAGGCGGCCGAGGAAGTTGACGATGGCTGCTAGACTATGCATGAACGTTTCAACCAATTAGACCTTGGGCCTAGTGCACGTACAAGAACGCACGAGAAAATAAATCCGCTTGAAGATGGCAGCAAACAAGCGTTAACTGTTACTAGAGCTGGGCATCCGAAAGCCGCGACGGCCAAGAAAACAACAAAAGAACAGAACACACAGATTGAATTAAAAAATGCCGGAACCGTATTGTATAAAACCCTCCCCTAGTATTTGGAGTTGTTTACCGGATGAAGAGAATGAAAAATGCGCCCACAGAAACAAATGGCTTTCTCATTCAAGAGCGGCCTACCAGCGCGCTAATGAAGCACACTTACTTACGGCAAGCTAAAAATGCATTTCAGGAGTCATAGTAATTGCCACATAAATGTTCCTTCAGATACCAAGATGACACAGGAGGAGGGCTCTCGCAAGCACAAAACAACAAAATGAGAGTGCTTGTCGAAGAGCCACCATGAATTAGTGACACCACACGTTAGCAATGTGTTATTTTAATGTACGCTGAAGTCACAGCAGGCTGCAAAACAAGAACAAAGCTGCAGTTCTGATTCTATACTTTTAGAAAGCGAAAGGATTTATAAAAGAGGTATTCAACAATTATGTTTAATAGGAAGAGGACACTCCATCCAGTACGAAACACAGAATGCTGCCAAAGAATTAATCACATATTCAAGAATGGTAGTTAGAGCAGCAAAACGGGAACTTGCTGATGATTTCGTAAGAGAACTCTACCGACACACTTCTCTCTCTCTCTCTTTATGTGTGTGTGTGGTGTGCGCATGTTAGCGTGTGCGTGCGTGTGGAGTGAGAAGAGAACGGCAGGGAAGTTAACCAGGGTGCTGCGCTTACCCTAGTTTGACACCCAAAATAGCTGCTGTGCATCATGTTCAAGACGAAGAGATACCAGTGAGTGGAACAGTGAGAAAAATGAGCTGAGTGGGATTTCAGAGTTTTATGTTAGCAAAAAAAAAAAAAAATATCACTACAAAGTTACAGTTTATGCTTTTAAAATGACCCTCGGGGAGGGAAAGAAGGGGTCACTGTGATTACATTAGGTCCCACAGTGATCACTCGGCACTCACCCGTGGCCCAAAAACGCCGCGGCATCAACACGCTGCGGGTGTAGCGTTTCAATCGGTAAGCCCTGTACACTTTGGGTATCGGGTGCGCTAGACATTGCGCTCTCGCACAGCAACAGAGAGTTGCAATTAATGCAAAGTTGAGGGTTCCATACGGGCTCAGAGAACGGTAGCGCCCGTGCAGATATTTCGGAAGCTAGAACAAGCGTTGCCGTGGCGGCCGAGGAATACAATCAATGCATCGCATAGAAGTTGTTCTTGACAAGATGGATGTGTTTTGGCGTGCGATCATTTGTCGTCATGCTTGTGTAAACAGTGCGACGGCGCAAAAGTAGCGTACATAAAAGATTATGATGACGATAATGATTGTTATTGTGATGATGACGAACATCAAACATGGCACATATCCACAAAGTAAGATGAGCCAACAATGATGTTGTTAGGGGAAAACAACGTCGAAAGCATCGACTGCTTCATTACAAATAACCACGTCGGTACGACAACGCCACATAGTTTCTTTGTATTGTAGTTTACAAGATTCACAGCTGCCATGTACACGGGAAAAGAGTTTCGCTTGAACTCCGGAGCGGCACTGCGTCGTTTCGCTTGTAACAACAGTTGAATCAGACGGTATGACCCCAGACTTGCATAATCTTTTGACTGGACCTTCTAAATGATTCATCCAGCCTGAAAAGCAAGAAACATTTAACACAGCAACTGATTTATCACCGGTGGCTCAAGCAGTAGTTTAAACAAAGACGAATTTCACAAATGATGTCGGTAAACTTCAATAAAATGTCAAATATAGTGTCACACGCATCTAGCAGGTGGGTGTGCGGGTATTGTCTTATACTGAACCTCGGAATCGGAATATATGACTGTTTCACACAATTTCTCGAAACTTACAGCCTGACTAACAAGAAAACTTCACCACGATTATGCGTAAAAGAAATGAAAATAAACATGGTCAACCAGAATACTATGAATCAAACATTTTCACATAATAAAAACTTCGACTACCTCGTAAACATTCGTATTAAGCCTGTTTTTGCCGTCCTTTCGAGAAAATAAACTTCATAAAGCTAAACAGTTGAATCAAATAACTGTACACTACTGAAAGAAATTGTGAGTTAGGATGTTGAAACGCCTCTTTCTCAAACAACACTTTTGCTTCTCTAATATCAAATAACTTGTATTTATATTCATATATTATTTACAATGCTCCCTTTTCTTTCAGATTTTTACTTTAGGTTATTACGTTTTTCTCTGGCCCCAACCTCGCACATTGTTTTCTTCAGCAGAAAATCGCAGGCCCCGACCCACTATTATAGGCTTAAGTGAGATCACCGACTGCACAGAAACATTATATTTTCTTTCCTCATGGGAACATCATATTTTTTATTTACGTTGCGTAGAATTCAAGGCTTCGCAAGTGAATGCGCGATAGCAAGTCGTTTCTTTGTCATTTTCCTAGCGATGGCACCACGAACTTTTATCTAATACGATGACCTTCCCTAAATGCTTCCAATTCGAACGTTGACTCGGTCTCTGCAACGTGTCGCCACTTTGAAAGGCCGCACTGCACCAAGAAATAGCATCCACAAAACCTGCGTTTGCGGAGTTATTTCTTTCCCTTTCTCACGTACAAGACAGATAACCTTTCCTTTCTTCATTAAGACGCACTTCTCTCTCTCTCTCTCCGTCGTTAAAGGCAGAGACACGTGTTGGCGCCCGCGCAACGAAGCTTTCTATAACAAGATTCCTTTAGCGACTGTTTCGCGACAGGTAAAGGTCAGCGCGCTGCGCTCGGAGTATAATACATAGCAGGCGACAGTAAAAATAAATACAATGGTAACATGCAGAGATCGTCTTCCCACGCCCTTAGGGAGGGCAATGACACTCGGTGACATTTACGCCTGATAAGAAGTGCAGAACTTCATACTTTTTGAAGCAGCATCTGCATGTTCTAGTGACTGCTCGAATTGGTTTTTACCTCATCTCGCACTTCGCTTATTTCCTTGTTGCTGAGAACGTCACGTCTGAATAGAGATTTCATGCATTCCGTTGTTCTCGCTAGTTGGAGAATGCTGAGCGTTCAGAATAGCTGTCTGGCTGAATGTGCCAGAACAGCTGCGCACTCCGCCAGATACAGGCTAATGCTGCCCAAGACATCAAATGAGCCAAGGTATGACGGGGCATCACGAGACCAATTACAGGACCAAGCTGAAATTCCTGTCACAGACAAGTTTGAAGCCTGTTTGCTGGCAGCGCATTTGTTTATTGACTTGCGGCTGGTATTGTTACCCGGTGATCTGGGGAATGCCTGCGCACGGAAAAGCGGTGAAGATGAAGTTGTTGGCGGTGTAGTAATGGACCACAAAATCTGCATACCCAACAGTTTTCAACACTGCACCTTCGACCACCTGTCAAACTTCACCGCAATGCACGTGATTCACCTAATGTGCAGCGTTAAAAGATATTTCTAAAAGTAAGCAGCATTTGATCGACTTTGAATTAGCAACGCCTAGAAGGTTCTCCCACCTAATAGCATACGCATTTGTGTCGCACTTGGCAACTTGGCAACTTGGCAACTTAATCGCAACTTGGCTGCTGCCTTATAGCTTTGTTGTAGTTCTAATCCTAACCAGAACGCTGCTATGACGCTGCGGAGAAGTTGCGACTAGGTGGCGATTTTTTGACATATAACTTTCTTGAAAATCCTGCCCATTGAGTGACGCTGGCGCAATGACCTCAATAGATGGCCAAACGGGCAATGGCCAAAATTTTTAAACGTGTCTGCAAAACAGTCTAATAGTTTTTGTAAAGGCTTGCTCTCTTTGCTTTACGAAACACGTGAGTTTGCGCTGAAACACGAGATTTCTTTTTAGGATGGGTGCAACACCAAGCTAATGGTGCTTCGCATGTAAATTCTACGCATTAAATAGAAAGGATAGAATGAATGTATGCTCGTGGCGCCGGTGTGAGTCTCTAGAAACGTGTGTGTTGCAGACCCGAAATTATAAAATTATTGTATACAGGGTATGTACTGACATCATCAAGGTCGCAATATTGTAGTACAGCGAACACGGTGAAAGCCTGCATGTTATCTCAATCCGCTTATCTCCAGCCGCACAGTGGAAGCTGTGAATAGGACTACAGTATGGCGTACGTGACGTCACTTGAATACTCCCTATAGCGGTTTTGGTGCTCTCAGCCAAATTTATACTAGGTTTCTTTTGCAGTTGCTTCTCATCACTACCTGACGCGGTGGCTTGGAGGTTATATGGCTCATAATATGATCGTGGTTTTGGCACGTAAAACACCAGAATTCACTTGTCGTCACTTAAACGTAACTGGTACGTATGTGCGTGCGCGTGACTTGCCATATACCAGAAAGGCCGCTATGCCACAAAGCACGCGTGTGCGTAATTACTGCGTGCGCACCCACTGTCATATGTAACAGGCATGTGGTGCAGAAAGAAAGAAGAGGACGGTGTGCACGTATCGGTCCGAACGGCACGAGCCCTCGAGGCGCGTGACCCGAGCTGTGATCGAGGGAGAAGCGGCGCCGAGCTGGGATTATCTACTTGGCTCTGAGACAGGGTGGTTGTAGCGTCAGCATCGCACTGGCATGGGAGCCATGGAGGTTCGGTCAAGTCCGTGACGCTGGTGGTCCAGGGTGTGGCCGTCGACCTCAGCGACGTTCGAGCTGGCTCCTTGGACCTGCTGCAGCCTCTCACGGCAATGCCGAGCACTCCAGGAAGGATCCCCCCTCAGAGGCAGACCAGCACACACGATAGTCCTCGGGGCGTCTCGTCGGCACTCGAAGAAGTAGCGGTGGAACCTGGAGTTACGTCTAACTGGTGATGCCGGGGTACCATGTCATAGACGGAGTTCGGGACACGATCATCAGGGACGGACGAGTTGCCTGGCTAACACCAAGGCAGCAACGCTGGCGAAGTCGGCGAGAACACCGACTATGATGAAGATCTGACATGCGCCAGACTCGGAGGATACGTGCGACGTCAAAAGTCTTTAAGAACGCTCCTTTCTGTTAGTGCGCAGCCATAGGCTATGGTTGCCTGACTTTCGAGTATAAAGCGCCAAAGACATGTTTAGTCACTGTTAAGTAGGTGGCATAGGTGCTGGTATCTCTTCATGGGGTTGTAGGTTACATGAGTTTTATTTTGAGTTTGGGGTAATTAAAATCTGGTTGCTGTGCTGCTCTGCGTCTCCCAACCACATCTCTTGTGGCCTCCGCACGCCCCCGAGATAGATGACACCTTAAATAACTTCTAAAGGGCATATAACCAGACAAAACAAAATTACGCATCAAAACCAGATTTAGGGCGCGCATCGAAGCGGCCACGAAAAAACGCGCTTGCCGACGCCGCAAAGAGGCTTACGTCGAGAACCCAGCTGGCGAGATGCCTTTCTGTTTATCTTGTTCGCTTGCGGGTGAAGCGAAGGCAATTTCCGTCGGCGTTTACTACCGACGAACATTCAATTGCAATAAAGGGAGCACAGCAGGTAGCCGCGAGCTGAGTCCTCTCACAGCCGTGAGTCGACAGCTCTTGCGGCAATGCGTCGCTAATTTTCTGTGGTTTCGATTTTATCGAGCTTTTATCTCTGCTACGAGCACCGAGGAAGGCGAGAGTAAATCTCCTACAGCGGCAGCCGCACATTTAAGCGGAAGGGGAGGCCGCGAGCGAGATTTCTCTAGCGGTATTGAAAAAGCAATATCGGGTCGCACGCTATACGCTCCGAGTAGCAAGTGATGAGAGAGGCGAGTCTAATCGCGTTGAACGGTGCAATACTGTACGCACGCGCAGATGTTTCCTAGAGAGAAAAGGGGTGTACTTTTTGACGGGCCGTTAAGGATCAGGAGCTTCCCAAACTTCCCACCCTGACCTACACCATTGGGTCCATTGACTTCACAGTGACAGCGCTTAAAAAATGCGCTCTTCACGTGACGGTTGCTTCCATCACGCCCAGAAAGCGACACCATGCCGTGTTCCGCTTGGGATGGGATTTATTGTTCTAACTTGCTTCCAAATATGCCGAGACTCCAATTGTTCCGTAGAAGGACTTGTTGTTGGACTAGTGGTGTTTGCTTACTCACGTAATGTAGCGTGAAGACACAATCACACAGAAGAGACACATGATACTTCACAGGCGCTACTAACAACATTATTTGAAAGACAGCGAGAAGAGTATACTGCTGCCAACACGCAGGTGCACCTACCATTATCGAGGGAGATAATCGGGGGCTGGCGAGATCACTTGGCAGATCTAGAGAAACTAAGCCCCGCGTTGTACAAAATGAAAGTCTGGCTTACTCATTCATTCACAACACCAGAAGCCCGGTCGTTTCAGACCAAGGCAGGCCGCATTACTTTTTTCTTTTCTGTAAAACGCTTCTTATAGCTCACGCGCCGTTTTATCTTTACTGCTGCCCAGGATCTTCACACCATAAAATACAGGCTTACATGGGCAGGCTTTACAGTGGGCTGAAAGATACACAGTGAAGCCTTTCTTAGTCATCAGTCTTCTCCCTCATTCAACCATTGAAGCTGTGGCCTATTTGTCCTATATAGGACTGTCCACAAACCAGCAATATTTCAAAATGTTGCGGTGGCGCAACGCATGCAGGGTTTTCCGTGTTTTACTTGCCAGCCTAGTGTCGAGCTGCTAATTATGCGGGGACATAGTTGGGCCACAATGTTTGGAGCGGAGAACATGACAGGCACTCCGTGCCAATCGCCACTTTTTTTCAGGTTGTGGCTCATCCTATACTATATATCGCACAACTTCCGGCCTTAGGCCACTCCGCTCACTGGCTGTTGCCTCATTCGCTGGAGTGCCCGCTTTTAGCTTTTGTTCCAGGGATTCGTCCACGGATGTGAGCACAGCACGTAGCACAATGTGGCCGGATTCGAGACCTACATTGATGCCTTCAGGTAGGATGTCTGGGCTTATTGACCATTGGATTTCGCCCAAAAAGATCACGTACTCGTGATGCCTGCGGCAGAAAGGAATTTCGACATCCGCCGCCAAGGTTTGTGAGTGGTGGCGCTAGCTAATATTCCCAGGGTAAGTTCTAGTAGCAGCACATAACTACGCAAGAAAGTAGGTGGTAAAACGGCGCCGTGGTAGCTCAATTGCTAAGAGCATCACGCACTTAATGCGAAAACGTGGGATCTATCCCCACCTGCGGCCAGTTGTTTTCTCATCCATTTTAATTTCCATTAATTTATCATTTCTTGAACTCAGTGAGTATTACAAATATCCCCTATGCTGCCCTTGGCGTCTTTCTCGGCTTCCTACGATTTGCCGGTATAATGATCAAATAAGTAGAGGAAAAATGCGCGTTATAAATGTTGTAGTGTGATATATGTCACGTCATTGCTCATAAAGCGTTACTCCTATTGGTGTTACCAGCTGTCTTGCCCAGTCATGCAGTGCGATTGTAAAGATGCCCGGCACACAGGGCTAGCTCTTTCCGTAGCTTTAAGTACAGTGTATTCTTCCTTTTTATTCTTATTTTGCTTAAAAATTCGTCACATGAACTAATGATATGAAGGGTTTTAAAGGTGGCAAACGTTTTCGAGTGTAGCTGTAGTTCATGTAACTTCCAAGGATCCTTCTATAGGATGTCAAGAAAAAGCACCACCACTCTGCAACCTATATGATAGCGGTCTATGGTCTCGGCTCACGTGCGCAGGGGGCAGCTGGTCACGAACGTTGGTTTTGTTTAAAAGGCTTGTTCAGAGAGATGGTATGGGTATATATGATACAATGATTACCAATTTTGACATCACCAGTATCTACCATACATCTCTTGGTTAGAGTTTTTATTTGCCAGCCATGGTTGCTTAGCGGTTATGGTGGTGGGCTGCTAAGCACGAAGTCGTGGGATGGAATCCCGGCCACGGCGGCCGCATTTAGATGGGGGCAAAATGCGAAAACACCCGTGTGCTTAGATTTAGGTGCACGTTAAAGAACCCCTGGTGATCCAAATTTTCGGAGACTCCCACTAAGACGTGCCTCATAAACAGAAAGTAGTTTTGGCACGTAAAACCCCATATATCTTTATAGAGTCTTTATTTGGATGGGTCACCTTCTTTGGTTAGTCACTGTTTATTTCACTGACGAAAACAAACATTTCAGTAATGAGAGCAACTGCAAGGAAATAAAGGCATGCTGCACAGGGCAACGTTGGCAGGATGATTGCGAGATATCTAATAGCTTTCTTGGACGCTTCGTACCAAAATAGGCCTGGACGGCGACGAAGTGTCTCTTGGAGGAATGTTGTATTTCTACCTCTGGCTATTTCTGTGAAATCTCCAGTGTATCTAACAGTCGTCGCGCCTAGTTCGGTGGCGATAGACGTGGACCGTCCAGGGCGTCTGCCAGAAACGGTGGCTGCAGCGACGACCGCGTCCAGTAAATTGATCGGGCTACAGACGTACAGCGACAGCGAAGGCACCCATGTCTATTCGCTCAGCAGCAAGGACCCTTCTGATGACGACGACTTCGAACTTGTGCGGAGCCACAAGACGAAGAGAAGGAAGGCCACGACCTCTTCGTCCGCCAGTACACAAACTGTTGGGCCCACGCGGAGCGCCGATGCCAACACCATCTTGTTTATGCCTGTGACACCCAACGGCAACATGAAGCGGCTTAATAGGCAACCTGTCTCGATTCAGCTGGATACCATGGTGCCCAATGAAATCATGGACATTAGAGTGAACACCCGCAAAAATGTACTGTCGGTTGATGTTCGGCATGCCGGTGCTCTTAGCGGCCTACGCAAGGTGACAGATCCTGATGGCATGCAGGTGCGCTATCACATGCCGCTGGGCTCTGATGTCATCACCGGTTTAGATTTAGCCATCCTCAGCAATGACTTGCAGATTCTGGTTAAAGCAACGAGTGATTGTGGCGTAATTGTTGATGTCTTACGCTTGGGCAACTCACGTTGCATGAAGATTGTGTTCAAGGGAACTGCCTGCCGTTGCACGTTAAGGTAGGCCACTTTCGTCCTCCTGTCTGGCCTTTCATTCCGAAGCCTCTGCAGTGCCGCGCAACTGTATTAAACTAGGATACCTGAGCAGCGTTTGTGAGAACAAAACAGTGTGCCTTTGCTGCGCTGAGTCGTACGCCGCGGATAAATGGGCAGCCATTGCCATGAAATCTCCAGACTGCCACAGAGCTTGTGAGGCTTCATCAAAAGACTGCCCAAAAGTTAAGAAAGAAATTGCTATCCTAAAAGAAATGGCAAGAGGCCATTCCTCTCATTGATAAGCCACCGCTAAAATCAGGAAGCGACGCTCCCATCACCGACGTTCTTCAAGGAACACTGCGTCGGTGACGCGTGTGCCACATCCACTGTCACCTCCTCCACTGCCACCCAGGCCACGCACATCAGAAAGGTCTACAGAGGACAAGGACAAGGGCACTGAGAAGAATATGGACACCGAAGCCTAGCCTGCGTTGCCAATGCGGCAACATACAGCAGAATCACTGCACCCCGACGGAAGTAGTCTACCCCGAGCATCTCCTGCCGGTGCATTGACTTTATGATGGTGCCATCACTAATGAATACGATTGGCATGCTACTGAAGAAGCTGAAGACCACGACAGCTCAAAGCACATTGAAAATACTGGATGCACAGAATCCAGTAGCTGCTAGCCTAATATAAGCACCATGGCTCACCCAAACTTTTCTTTTCGCACTGAAGTTAGAAGTGCGACGATTTTTCAATGGAATGCCAGAGGCTTGAAGTCCCGCATCTCGCATTTTCGCCAATCTGTCTTGATGAATTGGTTTTCTATACCAGTTATTTTTGAACCGAACGTATCGACTCCTTACAAGTTATCTGGTTACGAAGTTCTTGCTTCTTCCACATGCGAGGAACCAAGCAACTTTCTCATTTACATTCACACGGACTTGACCTATGTTTCGCATGCGGTTCAGCCTCATATGTACAACCAATGCGTATGCCTCCTAGTCAGAAATAACAAACTGTCTTTCACTATCATTGGTGGTTACATCTCCCCATCAAGGCAGTTGCACTGTGCAAGGCTGAAATACATATTAAAGGAAACTGATGGCGCCTGGTTCATCAATGGTGACTTCAATGGGCACCACTTGCTTTGGTGAAGCACCAAGGTCAACTCCAGGGGAAGGAATGTTGTGTCGTTTGCCTCTGATTATGACTTCTGCATCGTTCACGATGGCAGCCTGACGCATCTGCGAGGTCCTGCGTATAGCAGCTGCCTGGACTTGACCTTGTCTCGGAGCTTCACGTCACATGTTAAATGGTTTGCGACATCGACACTTGCGGGAGTGATCACATTCCCACGTACCTAAACATTAAAGGATTCGCTTGGTCATTCTCCAGTGGTGTCCTGAAGAGCACTGAGTGGACTAGGTTTACGTCGTTTATGGAAAAGCATGTCGGGGAGGTTCCACCGGCAACGTCAACGACACCACCGCAGAAGCAATGAAAGCTGCCAAGTGCTTATTATCACTGTCGTCAAACCAAACGGATTTCGACATTGAACTTGAGAGACTTCGTGTGGTTCGACGGTGTTCAGAGCAACGATAGAGAAGCACTAGATCAATTTATGATCTCAGAGACGCACGACGCATTCAGAAGAAAGCTCAGTGTCGCATGTACAAACTTGAGATTGAGCGATTGAAGACATTCTGTTAATCACTGGACCCTCGCAAGCCGCTTTCACATATCTGGAGGACAGTCCGTAGTCTTCGTTCATGCCCGCCACAACGACACCCATTCGCAGCTTTGGCCCTCCATCTTGGCCAAACTGAGCTGGGTGTGGCGGAGGAATTCTGTGCGAGAGTCCCCGGCGAGCCTGTCAACACCAACAATGATGTAAATAACCTCCATGTGGCTCGGGTACCAGAACTGAACATTTCCTTTACCATGGCAGAACTCGAAGCTGCGCTGGCCATTTCTAAACGATCATTCTCTCCAGGCCCTGACGGCGTCACCTATGCTGCCCTGGGACACCTTGGACAAGAGGCAAGGAGAGTGCTTCTGAGCAGTTTCAACAACTCATGGCATAGAGGTACAGTTCTCCGGCAATAGAAGTTAAGTCGGCTGGTACCTTTTCTAAGGCCGGGAAAATATTCGTTGTACTTGGTGGCATATTACTCTATCGCTCTGGCCAGCTGCATCAGAAAGGTGATGGAAAGGATGGTCTTTGCACGTATAGAATGGTATCTCGAGCGTTACAATGTCTACCCCGCTTCCGTGGCAGGCTTTCGTCGTGGTAGTTCTTCAATTGATAGCGTCATTGACCTGGCAACGTTTGTGCAACAGGAGGAAAGCCGTAAGCACATATAAGTTGCTTTCTTACTCGACGTGAAAGGCGGGTATGACAACGCTGCACATGACGCTGTCATCAACTCCCTGGGCACTATTGGAATCGGCGGTCGCATGCTTCGCTCGTTATCCGACTATGTAACTCGCCGGTACTCGCCGGTCGTTTTTTGTACATACAGAAGCTGGCCCCACAGCTGAGTATTACGCTTACTGCGGTGTAGCTCAAGGATGATATTGAGTCCCACGTTGTTCAATGTAGCACTCAGTGGACTAGATGAAGTTTTACCAAAAACAGTCTACCTCTCGATATACGCAGATGACATCTGCCTGTGGACTTCTGCGGTCACTCGCCTTCAGGTTTGCATGCGATTGGAGCGGGCAGGAACTTTGACATTAGCATACCTTCCAACAAAAGGCTTGACTGTATAGACCGAGAAATGTCCATTGATTGCATTCATATGTTAACCTATGACACTATACACAATATCCAATAATGGACACACTATCACTTATGGAAAGACCCAACGATTCTTGGGTGTAATAATCGACCGAAATCTTTCCTGGAGCCCTCACTCCACGTACCTGAAGAAAGAACTGTTGAGATTGCCCAGTTACTGAGAATAATGTGCGGGAAAACATGGCGCACATCTGTACGCTGCATGCTTCAGTTTTACAGAACTATATTCCTAGGGTATTTACGCTACAGCCTTCCATTGTTGTCCAGTACGTGCCCGTCAAATTCTCCCTTATAGGAGAGCTTACAGAGCCAATCATTGCGCATGTGTTTAGGACTTCCCCGCCCCACATCAAGAGCTGCAATAATCGTGCTCGCCAAAGATCATTTCATCATTACTTGGCATCCTTGCCGTCACAGTGACCTCGTGCAACGTTTTCTGAAGGCATATTCACCCATACAGATTGTCTTCCATTAGGATACATACCAGCAGCAAGACCTTCATTGCCCTTGTGGTGTCTCCCAAAGTCTCAGGTTCGTCTAAATATTCCGGGTGTAAACAAAAAGGCCAGTCACCCAACAACAGCTCTGAGAAAGATGCTGCTGCTATTAATCAATCAGACATACAAGGACCGCATACACATCTATACTGATGCTTCGGTCTCACCTACCAGCTTTTCAGGTGCCGTTGTCATTCCGGCTACAAAAACCACAATCAAATTCAAACTATCCCACATGGCAACATCAACGGCGGCAGAGCTTGCTGCCCTGCGCGCTGCTTTCAAATATCCCCTGCAAGAGATACCTCAGAAATGGGTCATTTTTGCGACTCCAAGGCAGCACTTCGGAGTCGGCATTTTGCCATATATCATAGGACTCATGAACAGCGGACAAAAGAAATAAGAGATCACCATCAAGCTATCACTAAAGCGCATGAAATTATATCCCAATGGCTACTTGGACATGCCAGCATTGCTGGTAATGACCTCGCCGACGAAGGCGCCCGATCTGCCATCTGGAAGCCAGACCAGTTCCAATCCCCTTATCCAGAACCAACAACACAAGAAAGCTCCATATCGTGGCTAAAGCTATGACACACAAATACTGGTCTTCTCCCAACTTCCTGAAGTGTCATCTTCATAGAATGGATCCATCCTTAAAGCTACAAGTGTCATCAAAAGATTCCCGCTCTGAGGCGACAGTATTGTGCCGCCTCTGGCTCGGGGTGGCATTTACGAGGGCCTACTCGTTCCGCATTCGAATGGGGGATGCGCCCATGTGCGTCTCTTGTGGAACTACAGAAACGATTAAACACATCCTATGTATCTGTCCGCAGTAAGAAATGGAGCGTGAAGCTCTCCGGGCAACATTGAACCAACTGGACTCTAGACTATTCTTGGTAATGAAGCTTTTTCGACCATGGCCGTACGCTACCACGGCACAGGAAGCCACGAAATTGCTGTTGAAATACCTCAAATTCGCAGGTCTTGGCAACCGTGTGTAGACTGGGTGCGAACCTTCAAATGTGCACGAAAGTGTGCTCTCCCTATCTCCGCTTTCTCGCTTCATTCTCACACCCCTTCCCCAATGCAGGCTAGTAAACCGTACGTGCATCTGGTTAACCTCGCTGCCTTTCCTGTCTTCTGTTTCTCTCTCTCTCTCTCTCTCTCTTTTCGTACCGAAATACATAAGTACGACGCAATGCACCTGATCAGGCAAAGCGGTATCAAGAACACGTGGTCTCAAATGTGAGCCACCGAGCATTCTAGCGCTCAGTCATAATGCAATCAACCAGTTGACTGCACATTGTTGCTTCATTTCCGCACAAGATCCATTTTGTCAGTTCTTCATAACTTGAACTGGTCTAACATCACTGCAAGCAGTAATATTTTCTTCCTTAAGGTGCATCTGAAGTAAGCATACATATTGTTTTGTAATGATGCTCTTGTTAATGTGACTATTCGCAATGGCATGGCACACTTATTGTTATTCTGTGGGAAAAAAAAAGCTATGTTAAGGTGCATTAGCGCAAGCTCTTGGGCCAGTTGGTGCATGATGAACTTGAAAAAGGGGGTACCAGCGAAACACAAAGGACGCCCACACAAGGAAAAGGTGTTAGACACGGACGGACGCTGGACTTCCAACTTTCAACGAGTTGAAAGTCCAGCGTCCGTCCGTGTCTAACACCTTTTCCTTGTGTGCGCATTCTTTGTGTTTCGCTCGTACCCCCTTTTTCAAGTTCATTATGTTAAGGCCTTGGGGGAGAAAACAATAAAAATAGATATTAAATAGATTCAACACTTCCTGTGACAGCAAAAAAAAAAAAAAAAAACAACATAGGACCACTAGCAGTGCAACCTAGAATAATAAGCACAACGTAACCGTAGAGCGGTGCTACAAACTCATATTAAAACCCAAAGTACACGCATTGATAAAACTTACCAAGCAGAGCTGCACTTGAAGCTCTCTTTCGTAACAATAATAAAAAGACTCTTAGCAAACGGATACGCCGAACTTGAGACCACCTTAACTTGAGCGAGGGACTGTAACGGTAAAAGAAAAAACAAAGAAAGCGAAATTTTTTTTTGGCGCCTCTGTCGACGGGCAGGATAAAACCAAGATAAAAATAGCACTTTATGCTATTCTCCGTTCCACTTCTAGGAGATTAGCTGTCATGCTAGGATGGGCCAGAAAACAGAAAGAACCTTGGATTAGAGCGGCTACAATTTCAAGGACCTCACGTTTTGTCGTTCCTCTTATTTCGTACACCACGCCGACACAGGCTTTGACCTTTCGCTAATCTATGTCTTAAGATGCTGTTTCTTAGGTGCTTTCACGAAGCTCTCGCTTGATGTTGGGATTCAGTTGCACGGGAGCCTTTAACTTTACGCGATGTCACCCAACACCATAGTTTTCTTGCTGCAGAATTTAGATGGGGTTGTTAGTAACAAAATTGCCTTTGATATCCTGATAGCAGTAGAAGCAAAAAATAATATGATCATTCTTCAATTTCCTTCATTTTATTTTCTGTCGGCACCCATCCAAGTGTTGCAATGGAGAAATGAAACTCTACACGGTGATTTTCTTTACATTTTCGAGAAGTCTACTCCATCTCCGGGCCAGCTTCTGTGCGGTAGTCTAAACTTCTTTTACTCTTTTTCTGTGACGTTTCAAAACAATAATTCGTAATGAATTTGAGTTGAACGTGTTGTCTACTGGGCAATGGTGCCTGCATAGACCCGTAACACTGAGCAGGTCAACAATGATTGCCTCTGTGCAAGGACTGGCATTTTCATCGTAGATTGACCAACAGAGTTCCTCGCGCGTCACACTTAATTTGCCGGACGAATAAAAAAAGAAAAAAGAAGAAATAGAATATATGTAAGTACGTGGGAAATTGAAAAATGACGGCGAATGCCAGTTTGCTACCTCCAAGCATAACATCAAGTTCATGTTCAAGATCAAGTTCATTTGTTCATGCCGTTCGCTTTGAACATATGTCTGTTTATTACTGTTGTTAATGTCTGCAGAGTTATCTTTTGTGCATGTTAGCCATGGTGAGCCACTTGGCGGTCTTCTGTGTCTTCTTATAGCATGCAAGTCGTAAGAAGACTGTTTTCGTGTTGTATATTATGGCATTGTTATAACAATGTTTCGATAAACACTGTTGCTGATTCTGCATGAGTGCCTGAGAGGGTCGGCCTCTCATGGTTACGGGAAAAGGTAATTTTCGTAATATATCGTCTGGTGCTACGAAAAATAAAATAAATGCATGCAGATGAAACAAACATGTGAAGCAAAGCTTAATAAAGCAGCAATTGAATGCTTTGGAACTAATGGCTATGCGGACAATTTGTTTACGTTCTTCGCATGCAACCCGTCATCTCATAGAGTGTCTGTTTATCTACCACAAAGGTCACAACTTTATTGTCGTTCAATGTTTATGTTCATGCTCTGTGTCGTTCACTAACTATGCCGAAATGCAGACTCCACATTAGGCAGATGCACAGTGTGAGACGTACACGCACCGATGTCGGAAGGACGAAGGCGATGTAGGATGCTTATTGTGTGAAGTGCGGGGATTGCATGTGTACGCACAGAAAATGATGACATTTATCAAGCAACATCAAGGGGCCAGGCAGAGCCCTGTCGGCAGGACCCTGCCGTCCGGGCCAGGCTGTCAGAACAGAGCCGTGGTTTCCTGGAATAAGGAGGCCAGCAAACAAGGGCAACACGACCAGGGTCGTCAGAATAAAGCTTATTCTGCTCATCGGGGCCCTCGTGCAGTCGTCTTCGGAGTATATTGTTGCAAGCGGTGCTGAGTTCTTTAATCTATGCTTCTTTTCGTTCTTCTTTTTCACCTTTTCTTTTGAAGCAGGACGGCTGCACATAATGATTGCTGCACATACCTAAATAGCTGTTCCAATGCTGCCCGTTTGCATCAGTAACCCGAAGCCGACACGGAAGGCTGGCTTCTTGACAAACGCACACTTTATGCGGAGCAGCCATTGTCACTGATTCGATTCGTTTTGCTTGAGGAGAATTTTTAAGGGTGCTCTTTCCAAGAGTACATGTGTCCGTTAACATTGTCATCATGAGAATAGATTGGCTAGTGCGAGTGCTTCTGTTCGCACGCTTCTATTCCTGCTGAAATGTTTGATAGCTGCAGCCTTTCTGTCTCATGCAATTGTTACACGGCCCGTTTGCGTATGCGTCAATGTGAAGCAGCAGCTGGTTTCTATTCAGGGTTGGTCTATTAATTCTATCATTGTTTTACAGACCTTATAAAATTTACCAGCAGCGCGAAACACAACTACGCATTGTGTTAATCTCTTCCTTAGTAGCTAACGAAGCAATACAATACAAGGATGCAAGGGACGGGGCGCAAGAAACGTCAAGCGTAGGTGTTTTAATTCTATCGCGTCCTGCGTAACCAATCAGGGGCCGAATTCACAAAGGTTTTTGTTTTTAAGTGCACTTTGCCATTGACCGGCCGCTTTCGCTAAATATACGTCCAGTATCAGGATTGGCTGAAATTCTCCCTTACAGACATTGCCATGGCAAGCTCATTTCTGAATACGGACCTAGATATAACCTAAAAATTTAATACAGACAAAGTACAGAAAGTTTTCCTATTTTACGGATAGAGCTCTGAACTCGATTCGTGCTTAGCTGTCATACGTATCTCTCTTACTTTATGTACTATTCTTTTCAAGAGTCCCAACTGTACTCCTAATTGTTTCTGCGGAACTATTCGCAATGAGTGAAAAGTTACTCGGTTAGTTAAAGCGCCAGCGAAGACTCAGAGTGAGGAATAGTAGCACCTTGCGTGCTATGACGGCGCTTGACCCTTTCTGCTGGCTTTGTTTTTTCTTCTTTGTCGTTCTCGTTGTAAAACATTGGCGGATGCTTGCTTGCTTGTGATGTAGTTGCACAGCGTAATATAGTAGGATGTGCATATTTGATGCATTTGCGCCTGCGTACTGATACCGTTTTTCTATTTGTAAGTTCTCTCACGAAGGAATGAGCTCAAACTGTAAAAAAGAGAAACACGCAAATTTTGCGCTGTTACACCGCGTGATCACGAAACAGACGCTACAGGTTGTGTGTATGTCAGAAAACTTTTAAGGATGAAGAGTTGCACTAGTAATAAAGAAAACAAATGTGCATTCGGCACCGGGATGTGTTAGTAGAAGAGGGGTCTTAAGAAGAGCAAGACTATTTGTGTTTTTATGACTAGGGAGAGATAGGAACCCTTTATTATTAGACTGTCTGGGCCTTTAGCGACCTTATTTCGGAGCCTTGCTGGTGAAGTTTGTCAATTTCTGACGCACATCGTTACAGGTTGTAAATATAAGGCACGTTTGATCGAATGTTGATCGCGCTTTTGTTCTGTAGTGTGTCTGTAACGGCGTGAAAAAGCACAGTGCCTTTAATATTCGGTGATCTCGACAACACTGATGCGTGCTCTGCCCTGGCTTCAGGGCCTCTTTAACTTATCGTTATTCCTTAGCATTCATTTTACAATCTGCCTTCCACAATACACCCTTTCACATGACTATATATCGGGTGATCTCACTGCGATGGATGTTGTCTCCTTTTAATAAGTAGCGCATAACGTATTCCCAAGGAACAATGAAGCCTCTACACTATATTACGTCAAAGAACGTCTTCTAGGAAGCGTTTTGAAGAAGGTTAAACCATTCGGTAGATAAGCGTAAAGCCAGAATAGTATTTAAACGAGGTGTTTCATAACTAAGACGAGTTTTGAACAGTAAACAGAAAAAAAAAGGAACTTGCTGTTCCTACGTTTAAGCAACTTGTTAATAGCAATCTTATAGCTGCATAATAATTTTGAATATCTAGGCTGGTAAAACGTAAGGATTCCCTTAGCTAGATTCTGTTCATTTCTTATCATACACCGTTCACTGTTGGCCCAACCTGGTGATAACGTGAACGGAGCACCGGTCAGACAAGTGACGTAGCACGAAAAAGAATAGCTTTGTAATAGTACGAGCCGGCCGCGGAAACTGTCGGATCCCAGTACTCCCAGAGTCACAATCGCTAAGCCAAGGGCGTGTCTAGAATTACCTCAGTGTTCTATAAAACCGTATTCATGAAGTCGAGAGTCTGACAAAATTCCGTCTTGCTCTCAGTTTTTTTCTGAAAATTTATTAGAAGCTCCGCATTTCGGCGCTACACCGTAGCTTTATTTGAACAATTAAGGCTCCTGCGTGGCGGCCGGAATGTCAACCTTGAAAGTAATTTCTGCTGTTGGACAGTGACTGCTTTGTTTTCTTCAAAATGATGTTCAGTCCTGTCAACATCATTGTACACGTTTCTGAGTATTATATTGTGTTAATAGACGCCGCAGTCCGCGGTTATGGATCAGCGGTTGTTACTAGAAACCGGGTCATAGGCAAATGCCTCTTTGTTGCTGCGTGCAAGGAAGGATTCCGCACTTTTGGTGTATGAGCATGAATCATGGGTTAAGAAGTTGCTTATCAATGGCTTTATAGCGCCTACGAATGCCTATTTTGGTCTGTAGTGCCTATATGTGCCTGTTTACTGATCTTAACACCTGAAAGTGCACTTTTTTTAGGCGCTTCCTTAATGCGCTATCAATTAAATGTACACTTAAGGCAAATTTTCGTTGTCGTTGGCGCCGACACCACCGTGAGGTTCCGTATCGATTGTAGGTGTGGTAATATCACGGCCGCATGACGTGTGATGTAGGTGCTAGGAAAAGCGTATGAGGGTGAGTCGAGAAGGATGGTGGTTTGATGCGCGCCGTCTTTCCTCACGCACAAAGGGGAGGAAGGAGGAGGGGAGGGGATCTGAGAGAGCGAGAAGTGCATCAGTCGAGAAAGGTGTGCTGCCGACTGCATCTTGGAAAGACTGCAGTGTTCACTACGGACTGCGCTGCGTGTCTTAGGCGGAAGCGTGCGAAGTTCACTGGAAGTGCCGTCGACTATAGTTACGTGGTCGCGTTTTTCAGCTCCTCCGCTCTTTGTTTTGTTGTACACATAGGCGAGCCAATGGCGACTCATCTGAGCTCTGCAATTGAGCAGCAAAAAACTCTGCTCCTTTGCAACAAACGCTGCCTACTACACCAATCTCCCTCTGCTTTTTATTTAAGTAAGCGTATGCGTAACGAGATATATGCTTCTTTGCTCCAGCCTGGGATAAGAAAAAAATATACAGGAAAGAAGTGCTTAAGAAAGAGTTCTTGTGAACAGTTCATGGGTCGTCACATGATTGTGGCAGCAGTTGTAGAGAGAAGTTTATACAAAAGTGCAGTTTACCTTAGACAAGAAACAGGTGTTCTTGTATGCTCGAATAAATTTCGGTAGTTCTTACAAGTAAAGACTAAAAAATTTCATTGTTCGTGAAGCCGTCAAGTATACGAAAATACAAGAACGCTCCATTCACTACTGTTGATGTTGCGCGCTCGTTTTCAGTCGGCAGGCTTATTCTGAGGGAGAAAAGGCTCAATCTTTAAACACAATTAATGCCTAGAGGTGATAATAAAGTGTTACTGTTCTTATAACTTGTAATTCATAACTAATAAGATTTTTAAACGTACACTATACAATGTCTGGTTTCTTACATGCACATTTATTGAGGCAAATTTATTAAGCATGGACTTTATCTTCCTTCATTAACCTTTCAGCCACTTTCCCATCGTATGCTATATTTTTCGTGCTCGCTCCACTTGATACACCAATATAAGCAGCGAAGTTTGGATAATTAATGTACGCTATACCTGCCCATAGTGTCACAACAAATGTATTAGTAGGTATGGTGGTTATATTCTGTGGATGACAAAGAGAAAAAAAAAGAAAGGTGGCCTCTCGTTTTTTTTGGCAAAGCCCTGTAAAACTATGGCTTGCACAACACGACTGCTGCCTTTCCAATCTCCCAAGTGAACGCTACACCGCCGTTGCTTACCATATAACTTGGCTCACAATCCATAAAGCAGGTCAAGGGTATCACATATTTTATATTGCCTATATTGGAGCATACCATGCCTAAAGTGAGGCTTCGAGTGCCTGTTTTAGGCACCTATATAAACATTGCTAGTGCCTAAATATATTGCCTCTAGTTATGATGTACTGCTGCTGAACACGAGGTCACGGGCTAACCTCTTTGGCTGAATGGTTGCATTCCGTTGGGATCAAATAATAATAATAATAATAATAATAATAATAATAATAATAATAATAATAATAATTATAAAATAGGTTGTAATTCATTAAGATTCTGGTGCATGGTAAAGCAACTCAGCTGTCCAAACTTATCAAACTACTTACAGCCCCTCTCCGTCCCCCTTACGGTTCGTCGCGTTACAAAAGCTGTGACTCTGGCACAAAACCTCGTCAACTGTTATGAGAGGTGAAGAGGAGAACTTCTGGAGGAGCAAACATGGTTCTGAAACAACGTAACTCTCTTTCTCAAATCGGCCACTTTATTACCGATAAATTTTCGAAGACAGTTAGAAGTAGAAGACGCGTTCTTCGGTTCCCGCATTTTCTCAGCTTTTCTGGTATTTAATTGTCATGTGCCAATGTTTATTTGTGCACATCTTTTCCGTGAAGTTGTAAGGACCCCGTGGATACCCTTTTTGCCACAGTGAGTGACTTTTCACCATTTTACGGACATTCCTGTGCATCCGTTGGTGGCGTCTAACGAGCACTTCGGATACTACCATCATGGAATATCAAGTAGAGGGAGAAAGTATTCTCCCGGAGGAAGTCACTCAAGAGCAGGGATGGCAAACCGCGGGTGCTAGAAGAGCTGGCGCCAAATCGCGGGAAGCTAACCCGAACGCCATGGCAACGCCTTTGGCTCCCCATAGTGACAAGTCTAGCGGCGCAGCGCTGAAGTCCAAGATTATTAGGGTAAGCCGAATGCCAGTTCTTCCCAAAGAAGACACGAAGATCGTTATTAGACTAAGAGGTGGGCTGAATATTTCCAAAACTGGAGCGGCCACGGTGGCTGACGCAATACTTGCAGCCTCCGGCATCAGCCAGCACGAGCTCACACAAGACACTCTGTGCCCGAACTTACAGCAAAACATCATGGTGGCCAGCACTCCCAGACGGGAGAATACCGATCGATATGCCCGCATCAAGCAAATCCGAATTTCAGGCAAGATCCAAGAACTCTCCGCGTACGAGACAGCCCAGCACTCCGCGTGCAAGGGGGTCATACGTGGCATACCCTTACAAGACGACCCAGCGACGGCGGATGGCAAGATTATTAACCAGAACAACCCTCTTGCACTAGCAGCCAAGAGAATCGCTCAGCCTGGAACCATCATCATCGCCTTCGACGGGCACCGGGTACCGAATTTTGTCAGGTACGGAACGCTCCTGATGAAATGTTCCCTATATCGAAAGCAAGTGGACGTATGCCACGCCTGCGGAAGACTCGGGCATCGTGTCGATGTCTGTCCAACACTGAGCGACGTCGTATGTCGCGGATGCAGCCTGCAAAATCCCGATGAGCAGCATCAATGCACCCCAAAATGCAAGATCTGCGGCGGTCAGCACCTTACAGCCGGTAAAGAGTGTGCGCATAGATTCAAGACGCCGTACATTGTTCGCCGACGACGCTTCGAGCGTGCCAGGCAGCAAGAGCAGCTCCCCACGCCGTCGATCGTTCAATCCTCCGATCCGCAAGCCTCATCCAGCAGCAACGTTAGGGGCAGAAGACGCTTGCGCTCGAGAAGCCGCTCTACAAGCCGACGGGGCTCCAGAAGTCGCTCTACCTCTAGATCGCGACTCACATCGCCTTCTCCAGCACGCTCCAGCTCCAGAAACTGCTCCAAGTCCCGTACTGGGAGCGACTCATTCAACAGCTCACGATCGAAGACCACCAACGGTGGTAAAGGCAAGTCCTCTCTAACGTGGGCGGTTAGGGCCCGTGGCAACCAAACGCAGGCGTCCAACTGTCAAGACTCGCACTACCCGCATCTCACGAACGAGCTCGAAGAGCTTAGGCGTGCCAATGATAGTCTTAGGAAAGAAAGCGCTCTGTTCAGGCAGGAAATCAGTCGGCTAGCCGCCGAGATAGTGGAAATACGAAGATTGGCGCTCACACAGCCAGCTTCTCAGCCTGCCGCACTCTCTTCGGCCATGGACACAGTGGAGGCCCCTCCCAAGGCGGTTGCAGTGAAGCGTCGTGCCCTGGATGACTCAAGGGGAGACGAGATGGTAGAACTCCTGTCTGATCTCAAGAACGTCATCTCCAACATACAGACATGTCTCTCTCACGTACAAGAAATGATCTCGCACCCTCAGCTGGGCCTGGTCGCCCTCAGCGCTAGAATACTTAGGCTGGAGGGGACCAGCCACGGATCTTTGCGAAGCACATCTACAGCACAAGTCCCAAAGTTACACAGCGTCATTGCCTCCCCGACGGAGGGTGCCATTCTGAATGCGGCACTTTCGCAATCCATCCCCAAGCCCAAACATGTATAAAGGAACTAACGTCATAACAATGTGGCAGTGGAATTGCGCAGGGTTCGTCAGCAAACGAGCGACCCTGCGACAATACCTAAATAGCGTAAAGGACAAACCCCAAGTAATCGCCTAGCAAGAAACGATCACATCATCACCTGTCAAGCTCCCCGATTTCCTGACGGTGGCTTCCACTGAAGGAGGAAGGGGGGTCGCTACCCTGGTCAGTAAAATGTCCATGTGCCTTCAGCGACGCCTTGGTCCCGCGGACAATGGGATCGAGTACGTCATGGCCGAACTCCTTGTCGACCCCCCTAAGCAGCGCTTAAAAAGAAACAGTATCTTCATACTCAATGTTTACTGCAGACCCAGCGTTCACAGAGCCAGGCCTGGTGGAATTCTCAAGCAAGCCGTGCATTTGGCCGGCTGTCAGCCTCTAGTCGTCATTGGGGATTTTAATGCCCAGCATCAGGCGTGGGGCTATTGTACCAATACGAAGAAGGGTAGAGACATATGGGACGCGGCAACGGAGGAAGATCTTACGCTGATAACCGATAAAGACTTTCCAACCAGGAGAGGGAACTCGGTGTGCCGAGATACGACTCCGGATCTTACCTTTGTCAAGAACCTGGAAAATGTCAAGTGGACCCACACAGCCATGGACCTCGGTAGCGATCATTGCATCATCGAAGCGGTGATCAAGGCTGCCCGTAACAAAACGAGGACCTTTAGGCTCACTGACTTGGACTTGTTCCGAGCCAACCGCTCCGAGTGCGTCCTTAACGATGATATGGACCTAGACTCTTAGTGCGACGAGATAAAGAAGGATGCGGCTAGAGCCACCAAGGAGGTGACAACCGATCTGGAGGCGGACAGGATGGACAGTACGCTGGCACATCTATTGGAAGCCAAGCAGGCACTGCTCGCGAGATGGAGGACTCAGCGCCATAACAGAAGACTACGCAAGAAAATTTCCGATATAAACAAGATGATAGAGGCTCATTGCAAGGTGCTATGCAAGCAGCAAAGGGACGAGCTGTGCGACTCGGTGGAGGGCCAGCTCAAGAACGGAAAAGCTGGGGTCTCCTTAGGCACCTATTGCACGATGGCAACACCAAGTCCAATCAGATGAGAGCTTTGGCGAAAGCTGTCCATCTGGCAACCGACTCGACTCCAGATGAGGCGGTCACAGAACACCTCATAGACAAGTACCTGGCGGCCACGGACGATCCGGTGCCCCCCAGTTTCCCGAGTACGAAGGGCGTGACGTACCATCTATGGACGAGGATTTTACCGTGGCTGAGGTCAAGCGGGTTCTCGCATCCCTCAACGGCAGATCTGCCCCAACAAAATGCTCAAGCATCTCGATGACGACTCAATCGAGTTTCTTACGCACAAGATGAATGATATCTGGTGCAGCCGCCTCATTCTCAAGAGCTGGAAAGAAGCCTACACAGTACTCATACTGAAGCCAGGTAAGGCGCCGAGCATCGACAATCTAAGGCCAATCTCCCTGACGTCGTGTGTTGGGAAGATGGCTGAGCACGCCATGCTTAACCACCTCATTGACCATCTCGAGTCTAACGAATGCTATACACACAACATGATTGGCTTTCGGTCGGGGCTTTCGACTCAGGACGCCATGATACTGATCAAGCACCAGATCATTGACTCTACCTCCGCCGACACTAAGACAATTCTCGGCTTGGATCTGGAAAAGGCTTTTGACAACATATCGCACGCCTTTATTCTCAAGAGCCTGACAGAGTGTAACGTCGGCAAACGGACGTACAATTTCGTGCACTCCTTCCTTTCCTCAAGGTCCACTAGACTCAATATTGACGAGTTTTTGACCCACGAAATCCAACTTGGGCCAAAGGGAACACCTCAGGGGGCGGTGATCTCCCGGACGCTGTTCAACATCTCCCTGATCAACCTGTCGAGGGCCTTGAACAAAATCCCGAACATTAACCACATGATCTACGTGGATGACATCACCATCTGGTGCTCCAGCGGATGTGAGGGTCAGGTCGAGGGTGCTTTGCAAGAGGCCATCGATGTGACGGAGCGGTATCTTATCCCCACCGGGCTAAGGTGCTCGCCCGCTAAATCCGAGCTCTTGCTCTACAAGAAGAGGCCCAGAGGCGGTTCGCACCAGTCCTGGAAGCCAGCAACAGAGAGCCACATTACATTATTCACCAGTAAGGGCTCCCCAGTACCGCGGGTAGACACTATCAGGGTCCTAGGAATGTTTATCGAGTCGAACGGGGCCAATGGAGCCGCCCTCAAACGCATTTGTTCCAAGACCGAAAGCGCCCTTGGCCTGATCCGAAGAATCGCCAACAGGTACCGCGGAATCAGGGAAGACAATCTGATCCGGATTATCCACGCCTTCGTGCTATGCCACCTTGCTTATTCAGGGGCTATGCACAACTGGCTCGTATCGGAGCGCAACAAGATCAATGCCCTAATCAGAAGAGTCTTCAAGCTTGCCCTCGGCCTTCCCATCCGAACGCACACAAAAGACCTCCTTAATTTGGAAATTCACAACACGTTCGAAGAAATCGTTGAAGCCCAAGAATTTTCCCAGTTTGTCAGACTCTCCGGTACCCCAGCGGGCCTAGCCATACTTGGCAAGCTGGGACGTAACCCCACGGTCGTCAGTCTTGACGCTGTGAAGCTGCCCAGCGACGTAAGATCCAAGATTTACATACACCGGATGCCACGAAATATGCATCTCACCTACAACGAAGGACGAAGACGAGCCAGGGGTAAAGCTCTGCTCGCCAGTGCCCGCTTGAACAAGGACCGAACATGCTTCGTAGACGCTGCTTCGTACGTTCAAGGAGAGGCCTTCTGCTCAGTGGTCATCGACTGTGATTCCAAAATCCTTAGCTGCGCTACCATCCGTACTTCTAATTCCAGCGTTGCAGAGCAGGTTGCTATTGCTCTTGCATTGACGGACAGTGTACATGACACGATTTATTCGGATTCCAAGGCCGCTGTCAGGGCCTTTCAGATGGGAATGGTGGCTCCCCATGCCGTACGTATCATCCAAAGTGCCAAAGACATGAAACATCACTCTTTGCCCTGGTTCCCTGCGCACCTTGGAACCATTGAGAGTGCCTCGATCAACCCCAACGAGGAGGCGCACTCAGCTGCTCGAGGTTTGACTGACCGTGCGCTGGGCAACGCGTCCTTTCCTGGGCGACCCGTGCCTCTCTGCTCGTACAACGAAATCTGCAAATACAATTATCTGTCAAGAAGACTCCTACTTTTGCTGCACTCCTAGCTGTGGAGGGCCCAGGCAGTCACTCTCAAACTTCTGCAAACAAGCACTTACCCGAGCCCCGCGGCGCTGCACACTATGTACCCCGAACGGTTCCCAAGCCCGGACTGCCCTCTGTGTGGTGATTATGAGGACTTCGAACACGTCCTGTGGGGCTGCGCCTCTGCCGGTCCCCCTTTCACTCAAGAGGAAATGATGAGGCTAATTAGGGCCCAGGATTAGACCTCTCAAATCCTGGCTGTCCAGAGGGCTGGCGAGAGGGCCGTCAGGTTTCATCTGATGGTCCCCGAGTGGGCCTAGCCAGGTGACGTGGAGATTGCTTACGTCTATAGTGGACCAAATAAAGTTGTTTCACTCACTCACTCACATGCACCTGGCCTGAATTATTATAAGTGCTAATGAAGGCGATGACAGGAGCATTAAAAAGTAAGAAAAGTGAACAACGTCACACCAAAATTTCTGCCAGAAATTCAAGAAGGAAAAGGGGGGAGAACCAAGAGGCCTTATTTTTTGTTAATTACAACAATGTGAAGCCAACAAATAACGCAGCCAATAGCGCAGAGAGGAAGTTAATTGAAGTGAAGAAAACGATAAATAAAAGGAAATAAAAGTGGCAGGAACGACAACTAGCCGCCGGTGGGAGCTGCAACACACAACCTTCCTATTACTCGTGCGATGCACTGCCTGTAATGCCGTGCCGATGACTGCTCCAACTTCCACATCCTTGGGTATTTATCTGTTTGTAAACATGGGAGTGTTACCCAGTGCCACTCAGGACATCTGGCTGGATGTGGAACACTCTTTCTGACACACAGTACGCCACATAGTACGTGACCTTCATGTGCAGGCAGCTGACCAATAAACCCTCGTGTGCTACCCGAAGGCAACCTACGTGCTGAATTTAGGACCCCGCTATAAAATTCGGCACTCTCGCTGGGGCCCTCGCTACCATAGGATTGTGGTTCTTGCCTACCTTTATTGCACGACCTTCTACGTTGAGAAGTCGTGAATGCTCACTGGCGAGCACTCACGTGCACGTAGACTGCAGTGATTTGTCGGACTTTTTACTCTTTGTTTTGTGACGTAAATGAAAAAAAAAAATATTTACGACTTTTCAAAAACCTCGCCACATAAAAAGTACAAGTATTTTGAGTAACTGAATGTCGCGTTAAAGGCGTCAAGAAATTCGCGTGATGTCGGTTTATCGCATATTGCGAGCTTACAGTACTTTACACGAGTGGCGCACTCGTTCTATATAGTCGCAGACATACAAAAGACAATAAATAAACAAGACGCCGGCATAAAAAAAAGCGTGAACTATAGGATGCCTGACCTGTCTAGATGCGTTAATAACTCAGTTAGATTACACTGCGCTCACGTACTCGGCATTTCTGCCAGAACAAGTTGACACTTTGGGATGGCAGCGGGACCCAGGCTTCCCCTGTTCCGCGGCCATGGCCAACGCCATGGCTTCCTGCTTTCTTTTTAAAGCGAAGTTTTCTATGCCACTTCTCCTGACTATCCGGGCGGTGCTTCTGTGACGGTCTTGCCACGCGTGCTGTTGGGTATCTTGCAACACCCCTAGATGGCGTTCGCCTCCGCGCATCCCGGCTGGCGCCGTCGTGGCAGCGTTTCACAGTTTGTGTGTATTGTACGTGCTCTGCTTGCTTTCCTATGCGGTAAAAAGTGCAGGTGCTGTGCCATGGAGGTCGCGTTCTGGGCTGTGATAGTGTAAGCATGGCAATCGTCCATAGCCTGAAGAGGGCGCTTGGAGCTGGCGTCTCCAAAGCGTGCTGGCCACGTGTGTAGAAGGAGCACGTAAACACGCGCCAGCAAAATGGCTCCAAAGCGTGTTCTCAGCGTCGAGGACACACAGGCCCGAAAGAAGCGTCGCGCGGAGCAGGAGCGTCTTCGTTACGCAGCGAAACGGGGTGCAGACCGCTAATGTATGCATACAGTTATATTAACTAATTGAATTACTCACAGCCCCGTGATTCAATTAAAGTTTAACACTTCGACCACGATGTGATGCGCCATGTGAGGCAATGATATTCGTCAACCCTCTCAGACATTGTGAAGAATGACGCACAAGAACGCCTCAAGCAAATGCGTCTTCCTGTGCGTTCTGTGGGCTACGCAGACAAACAACAGTGGTGCACGCAAGGTAACGTGTACCCTCAATTCACCACTCTCGTATTGGACTAAACACTGAAGAAATTACACATTCGCCGTCTACATCACCACTAATTATTGTTAATCAAAGCAAACAGCATGAACATTCGCTTACATCGATTTCCACAGTGCCTGGGATCTGCATATTTTTCTACTATTCTTTATCTTTCTTCAGTGGCGTTGAACCACTTCATTCATTCATAAACATTTCAGCCACTCTGCATTCCCGAGTGCAAAAAAGCATATGGGCAAGCAAAATTGAAGCTTCGCGTGCCAACAGCAGCGCCGTAACATACAACTTACCGATCGGTGGACACAGTTTTCAGTAGCACATACCGTAATTTCGTGTCAGCAAGTTCACCGATCGTCCCGAGACGCGCTTTTCACGGCTCCTCACACCCGCCGTGGTTGCTCAGTGGCTATGGTGTTCGGCTGCTGAGCACGAGGTAGCGGGATCGAATCCCGGCCACGGCGGCCGCATCTCGATGGGGGCGAAATGCGTAAACACCCGTGTACTTAGATTTAGGGGCACGTTAAAGAACCCCAGGAGGTCAAAATTTCCAGAGTCCTCCACTACGGCGTGCCTCATAATCAGAAAGTGGTTTTGGCACGTAAAACCCCATAATTTAATTTTAATTTTGACGGCTCCTCACATGACCGGGAACCGATGTGCTAGGACGTAGCAGCGCATGCACTCAACGCAACGCGTATGCCCATGGACAGAACTTCTCTGGCCGCATCAGGCCAAGCAAACGTCCATGTAGGCGCGTGTATGTTATCGTCAAATATGCTGTGTAATCTTCGTAGCCTCCCTATCAGATGGAGCCAGCATATTTTAGTTGCACACTGAGACGGTCATAGCGCCTTCTGGCATGTGCTGGTTCCGCATTCCCAGCTACTGAATTGCACTTCTTATGAGTTGTGAATACGAAAGTAGTAATGTCCCGTTGAACGTCGCTGAGCTAACCTTCGAGTTTTGCGCTGCCAGTAATGTTTTCGAGTTTTGGTGCGGGGTATGTTACACGAGTTTTGTCATTAAGCTGGTGCGGGTCATATTTTGTTTATACTGTTCCTACGTTAGCATGTTGGCTGTAGGCCAGAATCGTTTGGATAATATTGCTCAGAAATCAAAGACCCCACGTGCCACCGACGTTCTGCCCGACGAGAGACCGAGGAAGCAGCAGCGACTGCTAACGCCCGGGAGCCTGCATGCAAGCTCTGTTTCAGGGTGACGACAGCCTTTGTAAGGGTACTTTCTGCCGCCGGCTAAAGTGGCGGGTTAATCTTTCGGACAAATTATAAGATGTGGGAGGCAAAATGGCGAAAAAACAGCCGACATACCACGTTTCCCGCAATCCTTGGTGACGTGAAACTAACATTTTTTTAAATAACTTATACATATAGCGTGTCTGAGCACAGTACACGGCACGTCTACGTTTTATTTAAACATGCTAGTAAGCACACTCCTTATTACAGCCCACTTCGAATAGCATCCTTTGTGTATAACGTACATGTGGAAGGCAACGACAATGTTTAATGCAGTTGGAATTCTTGGCTTGAGATAATACTTCCACGGGCACGCCACCGTCCCTTGTAACTTGTTGCTGTACACGTGTCGTACGACATGCAATGGAATAAAAAAGTTCGATGTGTTAAAGTAAAATGAAAAGACGTTTAGTATATTAAATATGTATGCAGGTTTCGTGTGCGCATTGGTATAAAACTAAATTAAAGAAATTTAATAGATTGCGTGCCAACACGGGTACATCAGAGAGGGACAAAAAAAAAAAAGAAACAGGAATGCGCCGCGATTTCTACCGAGATTGGGAACCAAATAGCTACTCACCAAGTTTGGTGGTAAATAGCGGTCAAAATTTTGATGTTTTCACCCCCCATAAAACAGACCTTGCATGTAGGCTTCCTAGCCAACGTGGCATCGATGCGACGCCCCACGGCGTCATGTCACCCTATATCTGCTCCGTCGAGGCGTGCTGGTGACGTGGCGTCGCGGCGAACACCCTCACCCAACACCTGGCGCGCTATAGCGGCAACAGGTGTTCCGTTTCGCCCGCTCTGCTCCGTCGAGGTCCGAACCAGCAAGCGCGAGCCAGCGACACCAGCTGTGCGGTTTAGCTGCTACAGATGCCACTGGTTTTTTCACTACCCACCGTGGTTGTTTAGTGGCTACGGTGTTGGTCTGTTTAAGCACGAGGTCGCGGAATTGAATCCCGGCCATGGTGGCCGCATTTCGATGGGAGCGAAATGCGAAAACACCTGTGTACATAAGTTTTGTGCACGTTAAAGAAACCCTGATGGTCCAAATTTGCGGAGTCCCCCACTACGGCATGCCTCATAATCATATCGTCGTTTGGCACGTAAAACGCCATAATTTTCTTTTTCGCTCAATGGGCCAGTAGACGATTCTGCATCAATAAAACAAGTGCGCACCGTTTTCCCGCTGCGTCCCACGGCGCGTTTTGGACAGCGTCACCCAGTGGGGCACAAATCATGGAGGCCCGCTGTCCAACTGCCCGGTGCTTCTGACATGAGCAAGGCCATCAGCATTGGCGTTGTCGAGCTGAGGTTCGCGACTTGACAGGTGACCGCTGTCAACCGCTCTCTCCTTTTTTATTCTTGTGGTGCGGTAGCACTGAATCGGCCTGCTATAGATATGCAGGGGCACGTCGCTGTGCGGCACTCGCTCAAACGGCCTGTCAGAACACCGACAGATATCATACCTTTAAGTTTTCTTATCAGTGAAAAGACAGAAGACAAGAATGAAGAAATTGAGGCGGTAAACCCTAGCGACATAAATGGATGCAACGTGATCGCATGTTTTCAGCGCTCCTTCGCAGGTAAAGGTTCGTGCTCTACATTTATTTTCTGGTGTATTAGCGAGAGGATTCATTACTGACATCTTCTCGCGCATGCATAGAAGCAGCACATCACATGGGGTATTTGCGATGTCGGTGACATGTGGTGAATATTTTTCTTCGACGTTCCTCTCTGATAACAGAAAAAAGAAAACATAATATATCGGTGAACATGGGCTTGCCTAAGTGCTAGCGAATTCGTGCATATGTGGTGAGCTGCGAGTCAAATGGGTAAAGTTGTTCCCGCAGCCTAGTTTAGAGGAAGGGGGGGGGGTGTGCTCGGAGGGTGTGATATTTCATCCATGAAGCAGATCTGTATTCAGGGTTGCTTGTCTTTTCTGTCGTCTTTATAAAGTACCATGTATTTTTGTTTTTGTTTTTGGCGCCAAGGATAGCAATGTGCATGATGGCATCACGTGAAATTTTAGTCACGCCGTTTACGTCTACACTCTCCTGCTTTTTCTCTTTCCTTCTTTCTTTCTTTCTTTTTTTCTTCAGATGCTCTTTTTTAGGTTTTTTGGTGTTGGCGCATGCGCGTCACGTTTTTGTAGTTGTATTTTTTGTTTGCGTTACTACACGCGTGCTCGTGGCAGGTAGCTCCTCTGTGTGCCCGGCCTGTGTCACTCTCCATATGTTGGCCACCTTGAATAGGTAACTCGCCAAGATTTGATTCCTTAAGATGCATTCTTTTTGTGAAGAGGGAGCGTTTGCTAGTCTGTTGAAAGTTTGGGTCAGTGATTACAACTACAGCATAATATTTTCGCTAGCACTTCCTCTGAGAGAAATGTGACTGACAGCTTTGTCCTAAAAGACGGAAGAAACTTTACACAGAGTGGCCATGTAATATATTCTGTGCAGTTGATATATGAGGCCTCAAGATGAACTCGAGCTAATAATGCATGTACGTAAGAGTCTGCAGTAAAGTGTCAACTGAAACTGCGTGATTCTGACTGACTTGTATTCATTCCAATTAGCGTCCTGGTTTACAAGTCGCCGCTGGTAATAGCGTTGGAGCAGCTGAAGAATGGAAAATAAATAGTGTCTGTACCTTACGTGTATTATAAAAGAAGAGGGGCCCTCCAGGCATCGATGGCCCGCGGGCTGCCTAAGGCTCCGTGTTTTCGTATATATCTGAGAAAATCCGATAAACACTCCCCGTTAACATTTTTGACAATTCGTATTCATCCGGTACAGACCGATTTTAACGGCCGATATGACCTTGTTCCGTTCTTTATCGAAAGGTTTTCGATAAAGGACATATTCTACGCGGTCACTATACATCGGCCGGTTTGGACGATATAAACTTTACCTCACGTCAACGGTATTTCGCAGACTGGTGGCACCGATTGCACATTTAACAAAGTGCTTGTAGCCCCCGGAAGCGCGAGACGACATTTTGATATACGGTTCCCTGGCGGCATTCAAGCGCCAGGGGACCTAATGGTGCGCGGAAGGGCTGCTGGCGTAAAGCATGGCATGCTCACCCAACACATTTCTGTAGCGAGGAACAGAAATTTTGGGCAAGCAAAATGGGAAAGAAACGAAAGCTTTCCAGCGACTACGTAAAGGAGTTTAGGGATTTTTAAGGGTCAACATAATCTGACACAGTCATTGTTAGCAAGTTTTATCGTGTGACAGCATTGCCAACGGCAAGGGCGCCTTGAGGATTGTGGAGCATCTACAGTCACAACGCCACGTCCAGCTAAAGAAGCCCCGTCTAGACACAGATTAGTCCTTCTTTAACTGTGTTGTTTCTTTAACGCCCTGAATTTTCGGCTATGTGAGGGTGTATGGATCATGCTCTGTACAGCCTGACACGGTTTCTCCGTGTATTGTGCAGGCTTCCTTCTATGCCAGGTGTCTTAACAGACTTCGTATGGTAGCAATCCATTCACATTGTCCTGTTATTCCTATCCCTTAGGCAACTCGTCACAGCAAAGCTTGCTGCAAGAATGCATTAAATGGGCCCGATTCAATAGGCAAGACGCGGACGAGATCCCGCAGTAGTTTTGCCGTGCACTCTGCCATGCTGGTATTCCATTGCACTAGAGGTCCGTCAGCCTCTTTCGAAGCAAGTGTGCGGCGGCAAGCACGATGCCAGGTAGTGATCGACTATATCGGAAATACCTGCATGAGGTCAGTGAGAAAGACATTGCGGCGATAAGATCTTCGATGAACGACCCCCCATTTCCATCACCATTGACGAGTCGCCGGAACTCCGCGGAAGTCCGGCATTGGTGGTGCTTGCAACCTTCTACGACGACGAGCTTCCTGGACGCAGGACCCTCATGATAGACTTCCGAGTAGTTCAACAATGTAACGCACTATCAATTGGCATGTTGATACAAACCGCTCTTCAGAAGGTTGGAAAGGCCTTAGCCGACGTAGCTTTGTTGTGCTCCAATTCGGATTCTTAAATGCAGAAGCTTCACAAGGACTTGCAACTCTCCAGCCCCGATTTCAAGGCACTTCATTTCAAAGATCCGTGCCACCTACTTAAAGATCTGGAGGATGGAATTAAGACAAGCTCATTTAAGGTAGCTCACGATTTTGTTGTGCACAAAACCGTAAGTTTGGTCTTGCGTGCATGGCCACCAAGTCGCTGAAGACTGTATGTCCGTCTAGGTGGTTCTCTCTTTATGAAGTACTACAAAATGTTCGGACTACAGGCGTGCCATTTTGTCTATCTTGATAAGTGACGATGCCAAGGGAAAGAAGTGTGAGAATCTCAATACTCTTGATTCATCGCCTGAAGTTGTGCATGACTTGCTGTTTAAGCTAAGGTTTCGTCAGACGAAGTCGTGTGCTGTGCTCTCATTCATTAAGGAACTCGAGGCAGAGACTACCCTGGCACAACAGGTTTACCCATACTGGGGGCTCGTTTGCACGCGCTCCTCAGGCAATGGCATGACCCACCTGACGTCTTCACATGAGATGTCGCAAGTCTGATGGAACTCCTTGACGAGAATCGCCGCTCAACGACCGTCGCAGACCATTATGGATGCTACGCTGCTGTCGCTGAAAAGCGGAGATAGACAGTTGAGAAGAACCTTTGCGAAGTGCAGTGTTCAAATTGTGAATCCAAATGTGAAGCATGGGCTACCCCGCGCGTTCGAAACATGTGCGCCTACTTATAAGTTAGTGTTTCTTGAAGCTGAGGACATGAACCAGCTGATGACTGATTTTGCCAACTATCAGAGCTATGAAATAAATAACATTGTTGAATCCTTGTCGTTTTGGAGGCTTCACGCGGTCCAGTGGCCAGTGCTTTCTCGCCGCGTGCCGAGTCTTCTGGCTCTCCCTGTGTCTAGCGCAAACGCTGAAAGGGCATTTTCAAAGCTGAGAATCATCAATCGAAAGGAGCGTGCTCCCATCCGAGACAGCCACCTCGTAAAGTATGCTTGCGTATATTGCAACAAGCTTTAAGGTTGTAATACGCACAAACATAGGTGTTTTGCATTCAAGTATTTGGGCTTGTGTGTATACGTGTTTGTGCGTTCAAACGTTCCAGACAACTAAAAATCGCATCGTGTGTTCGGATGTTTTCGTGTTCAGGTATCATTTCATCTGAGACTTCGGAGTATTGAGACTAATGCAAGAATAAACTCCGAATTTCGGAGAATTGGCGATTTACGAGAAATAAACTGCGATAAGTGCCGAATTTCCGCCAAAGAATAAACTCCGAAAAGCACCCTCCAAATTTCAAGAAAAATAAACTCCGAAAACACGGAGCCGTAGTTATGCATACTGACTAACGAAAGTCTAACAAGGAAAGTTGTGTTTGTGCTTACAATTAGATGTGGAGCACTCATGGCTGTACACTGTGAACCAAAAAGATCACTGAGTACAGAAATCAAAGTACAAAAATATGCCAAGCTCACTCTACACTTGCACTAACGCGGATTCGCAAACATTTCTTGAAGTTTGCTCTAATTTCCGGTGACTATTGATATCCGCACCAGGTATTGTATATATTGTGTTTGGCGTTTGTAAGTGCGTGTACCGATGGTTACGACGAAAATGATAACAAGAGAGGCTCTCTCTACGCTCTCTCTACGCTCTCTCTACGCTCTCTTAGTAAGAGAAGTGCCAGTTCCAGTGTTCGACCAGAGTGATACGCGGAATATGATTGTGGCCATGGCTATATATCTTCATAAAATACCTGCGTACAATACATTCACTCATACATGTAGATATCTTAACAAAGCAGAGCATTGAGTGCTTGTATCACACCCGTTAGGAACAGTCCATGGAGCACACTCCACATTATTGTCGATCGGTAAACCTAGTTGGGCGTGTTGGCTTAGTACAACGATGATGTAAATGTGCTTAAAATACGTGGAAGGGTATATATCGGGCAAACCAGCCGTTGCCTAAATGACCGCTTATGGGAACACTAAAATATTGCCAAAAACGGGGACAACGGGTAACTCTCCACGCACTGAAAAAAGTGCACAGAAAGTGATAGCTGCACCGTGATAGACCGGAATCATTGTCAATGCGCGAGGCTTGTTATCGAGGCAAAGCGGATATCTGATATGAAATATGAAAATATGTCAGTGTAGTGTTCCTCACGTTAACAGAAAGGGAACTTTGGTTTTTGGATGTCTAATGAGTGCAGTGCGTAGGACAAGTGTCATGTGTGTAAGCGTATACAAGTGACGACTGTATTTTCCAATAAACAAGTTGAAAGTTGTGTGATGTGTGTCTCGTCTTCACCTGGCGTCCACGTTTTTTAAGTGCATCTACATCACCGTTCGCATTATTCTCAGCCCTAATCCCAAAGGAATACGACTTACCTTTAAAGAGAGAAAAGAGCAACTCGGAAACGGGGATTAGTCAAGAAAATATAGGTCAAGGAAGGTCAGGCGCCTCCATCAAAGAACAGAGAGATGGTCCGGCTTTTTTCTGCAACATAGCGAGCCCACATTTTGGTATACCACTTTACTAACCATTGGTATAAAAAAGACACCCTAGATGATTAGCCACAGAGCATGCTCATGATTTGCTGACCGAGCTGTTGTGCATAGATATATAATGACGCGAATATCGAATGTCGGGCATTGGCATTCTTAAATAGAGCATTGAGATTTATAGCGGCAGGCGGGAGACTCCCAGCAATGACTAAACGCCGAGGGAATTGTGAAAGTAAGCTAAGCATGATTATCCTGCTTCTCGCACTATTAAGTAATATCTATGACACGGGTCCCCTCGAGGCAATAAATAACGGCAGTGATGACACGTGTGTAAATATCCAGCGGCACACCGCCTCCTGGCGGCATCGGCGAAACCGGCCCCTGAGGGAGTCGCTCCTCGATAATGACCAGCGTCGTCGCCTAATTACCGTAAGCGACGCCAGTCTGACAGGGCTCACGGGGAAACGACCAAATTGAGCGGATCGCAGCCTTCGTGCAGCGCACGGAGGACCGGTCCGCTAGGGCGCTTGCTGTGGTGCCGCTATTCTATAGTGAAGCTCATTTTCTCGCACGCCCTAGTGGTTTGGCAACCTGTTACCAAGTGCCACCGGCCACAAAACGCTGACGCCCCCGTTCTCCTAGAAACACCTGTGCTAGTATGTGGTGTCAGTTTCCTTAATTTTTTTTCTGGTTGCCTGCGCTGTACGTTTATCGGAGTTGTATGTATAAGTGCAGAAAACACTGTTAATACATTATTTGACACGTAGCCGTTGGCCTGCCTGAGAACGTAGTGACGGAGTACAACGCTGTAAATGGCCGCTTGAATAGCACCGTTGGTTTTTTTCGGCACCTGCGCTTCAATTTCATGAGATTTCAACGGCGGTGCCGAGTCAACGGCTTGCAGTGGAACGCACATCACGCGAACAACGTTGGACATGCGTCCGTGCATAAATACAAGAAAGCCACTTCTGGGCTAATGTTTACAGATATGTTCTTTTTTTTATTCTTAATCTTTACCTCATTTTCTTTACGTACTTGCATATTGCCAAGTCTATTACTAGGCATATTGCGTGGCTAGAAAAGCAGGCGACATCCACGCCAGATCTTTCAAGTGTGCCTGAGGAAACAACAACAATATTTATGGCGAATTCTTTGTTTCCCTTCTTCCTGGTGTTCATGCGTCGTGACACTGGTCAAGGTGCTGAAAAAAGTTTCGTGACAGTTGTAAACAGCCCCACATCTAGTCCATCAAATTTTCCGCGCGTTCAAGCACCTGTTTACCGCAGCAGCAGCCGCGCTGCTAGGTAAGAACCCTGAGTTCGCTCCCAAACAAGAAAGGACGCTCTGATCTCATCACCAGGAGTGCCCGAGGCACGGTGAACCCAAGCCCAATAGAGGCTGAATCTTTTGTATCCTCAATTTCCCATGAGCTTTCACGGCAACGCCGACGAGGACGCAGAAGGCTGCCTAGCCCGAGCAGTTAGGACATGTCGCCAAGTTTAGTGAGTAGTAAGCAGAAGCTAACAAACGTGTATTTCTCTCTTAAAGACAAAGCCCGAACGTGGTTCGGTAACTACGAGGGAAACTGGCCAGCTTGGGACTAGTTCCACTGAGATTTCTTCGACACGTTCAGGAGCCCCGAAAGGCCTGCCCACCGCACAACTCCCTCTTGCATTACGGATTTAAAAACCAAATGCAACTTTCGCCATGTTAGCCGAGGACATAGCCCGTCTTTTTCGCCTAGGAGCCCCGATATGTCTGAGGCAAGAAATCTCCTCCATCTCATGCGCAGCGTAAAGGAGCAGCTGCTTGCTGGTCTTCTGCGAAACCTGCCGACAAGTGTTGATAAATTTATTAAGGAGTTGACAGCGATCGAGCCCACGCTACAGCTACGCTAGCACCAGTAAGGCACCGTGACAAGCGACGGACCGACCAGCGCCGCAACCGTGACAATAACTGAGGAGGGTTGCTTCCACCAATTGATACGCGAAACTGTCCACAAAGATATGAAGAAGCTCACCGCTTCGCCGAGTAAATGGAATGTTGCGTCGTTCGCTGAAGTTGTGTGCCACAGGAAAACCTCTTCGTCCTCCGAGCCAAATACCAAGACACGCTAGCTCAGCTGTGCGTACGTTGCCCGTTGACCGCCACCTCCCATGCCTCTACGCAGTATCAACAGCAAGCGCCGGCAGCGCTTTGGTTCCATAGGGAACATCCGACGCGACCACCGCTTCAAACAATCGACAGTTAGTGCCCCGCTGACTATATGCCCCTGTGATTCCACTAGAGAAGCCGGCCACATCTGTCATCGTTGCCCTTACTGCGTCTCGGAGCACCAAAGATTTCCCTCCACTGCTTCTCGTCCTCCCTTTGATGGTAGCCGAGTGAATGTAGGCGCAAATATGGCAGGTTGGCGAACCGATTCTCCTCGTTATCGGTCACGCTCCTCCTCGTCTAGACATTAATTAATGCGATAAGCATTCTTTGGAAACATCTCCCAGTTTGCGGTATGTCTGTCGGTGTGCTTGCCCGTGTCTAACCTCTTTCACGTCTACATGGGTCACTGAGCAGTCCATAGCCCAATGGGGAAAGCATCGGGCTGATGTGCTGAGGGAACCCGGTTCGAAACCAACCGTCGGACCAACTTGAGTCACTGGATATTTGACATTGGTTGTGCGCCACCTTTCAATCAACCTTTTTCACGCCAACTTAGGTGTGCATGCGCCACGGGTTATCTGGTGCTCTTAAACGAACCTTTTTGGCTCAAACTTCGGTCACTGCGTATGTGCCACTGGGTAGGCGCCAATATTACCCCTTACACACCAACTTAGGCCACTGGGTCTCTACCGATCTTCACATTTTTCACTTCGACTTGGGTTACTGCGTACGCGCCGCCCTTAAAAAAAAGAAATAACATGGAGGAATTGGTGAATTTCACATTTATGTGAGAATTCTTGTTGAGAAGCTTTCTGTAATGTCTGCGCAAATAGCAAAGCAAAGGTTATGCAAATGTAACACTAATGTCTGAAATGCTTGAACAAATTAACCTAAATTAAGTGTTATTTGCGCAAATAACATGGTAATAACGCAAGGAAATTCAGTGATTAATAAAACGTAACGTTGTCAGGCAGGAACGGTACCGCGCATAGACGATAGTCTGGACAGGTTGAGTCACGCACGTTACTTCTTGTTGATGGACCTAAAACATGGTTATTGCCGAATTGAGGTCGATGCGAGATAGACAAAAGGGGGGCGGGAGATGGCAATTCAAGACGATGAGCAAAACGAGAACAAGGTGAAAGCAGGAGCCAACGTTTCGCCAGGTGGACTTGTCGTGTTCAAGGCGACATATGCTTCACTCGCCACAGTATATATTTACTCATCACCTTGTTCTCGCTTTGCTCAAAAGGTACTGTCGTAACATATGACAGGCTTTACAAATGAAGGCACTGCATTTCGGTTTATGCTCAGCTCTAGCAACAATTCAGAGACTATTCGATACGGTTCTCGCCGACCATATGTGGCAGATATGCCCACGATACCTTGACGATGTCATTGTTTTCTAAGAAACGTTTGAGGAACATCTAAGACGCCTGATTTCTGTTTTCAAAGCGGGACTGTATGCCGGCCTATCGTTGAAATTAGACAAAAATCAGGCAGAAAATCGTCTAGGAGTTGTCTAATTATGCGTAAGCATTGTGCCACTATAGTTCATCTCCAAGCAGCCCGATGTCATTACCAATGTTATGAAACTGGATCCGGCCAGTACAAACGGCAGCGCTGCGGCGACACGAACTGATGAGGACGGCAGCGCAAGGAGCATTGATGATGCAAGCAAAGTACTGCAGGTGGCGGTGCCAGGTGCGCTGATGACGTTCCGATCATTATAAGCCGGTATCGCTCTTTAGCGTCTTATCCATCCGCGTCGACCTATTATGAACCGCGACCAACGGCCGCTTCGCATGGGACTGCCGCGCGGCACGTACCTTGAAAGCGATCGGCGATGCCGTCAAAGAGTGCTGACTGCTGATAGCCACGCGCGCTATGTTCTCGCCGCTTACTTGGCGTTGAAGAGGCCCGAATCTTGAAAGCGATCTGTGAAAGTGGCAGAGTGCTGCGTATGCTGAGGTCTCCATGGGCGCTGTGTTCTCGCCGCTTTGCGGACGTTGAAGCGAGAGGCAGCGTCAAGGTGAATTCGCTTGCCGCTGAGGGCTCCATGTTGAATGCGGTCGTCTTACGGGATGGACAGGTGGAGGGACGGACTATTTTGTCGTTGGGTAAGCATAGGAATGCTAACGCATTTAGAATGCCACTTAGGTTTCGAGTAACTCAACTTCTTAAGTCATGTTGTGAAAAATCAAGGTGTCCGGCCTGACCCCGACGAGATCGCGGCCTCACAACGTTTCTAGAGCCAATGGATAAGAAGGCAGCGAGGCGTTTGCTAAGCGTCTGCGTGTATTACCGAATGTTCATTGCAAATTTTGGACACTTGCGCTTTCTTAAATTGCAGCCAAAGCACCAACACGAGCTCTTTTGCATTAAGCTCCCATAAGAATGCGGCTTGAATCAGAACCGGTGATTGAAATCGCCACCTCTTGCACAGCAGCACAGTGCCAGAGCCACTTTAAGGCACAGTTGCCGTTACTAGCTTCTGCGTCGCACTGGTTCCTTTTTTCATGTTTGCTGGATGGCCCGCTATTCCATGGCCTATTTTCATATAACGACAAACCTGCACAAACCTCATCGCACCAAGGCACACCGCCACTCCGGCTCGCCGCTGCGCTTAGCCCTCCTCGTTCGATTTCCTTCTCCCTGACACACAAAAGAAGGGAGTGGTGGTGGAGATGGGATATAAAATACGTGAAGAGAATGGCGGTGCGGCGAGGGTTACAGCGAGGAGGAGAAACCAGGTCGCCAGTCCAAGAGCACCTCGTCTAAGCTTTCGTGGCTCTCCTAGTGGATGCATGTCGACGACGCGCTGCAGCTATCTTTAGAAGCAGCTTAGATGTGTCATACTGCTGCATAGGGCAGCGCTGTACGCTTTAGCACGTTTCTTCGTTTACAGGGACCTGTTTTAACGCGAATAGCTTTTTTTTCGGTAGTTTTCGTGGTAGCTCGGTGGTAAGACTGCAGCCCGGGCTTGAAGGAGGGAAGGCTAGGAAACGCGCTTAAGGCAAGGGAGCATGCTCTCGAATAACTGAGTTGCAAATAGAGACAGTGGAATTGGAAGGGCGGGGGGGGGGGGGAGTGCGTTATGTGTAACCTCTCGTGTAACCGAGTGGCAAGAAGGCGTAGGAAGGAGGGGGGGGGGCACAATATTGCTCGTTAGTTTGCTGGTTCGTTCGTCGCGGGAAGGCGAGGGAAAGAGCATATGCTCTCGCTCGCTCTTTGGTTGCACGTCTCGCTGGCCACCCGGTGGTAGCCAGCCCATCGTGGACGATGCGGCTAATGAGTATCGACAGTGAATTCTCGCCCCCTAAGTATACACCACAAACGCAGGGGATCGTTCCGTCGAACGTTGATGGAGTTGTCGCGGACACGTTGAGTATGAAGTTCACACGTTCGCTTTCTATGGTAGCCGCGCAGTAACTACAAAAAGGCGCTGATAGAAATGGCGCGTGCTTTCGGGCAACCGAGGTACGGGGATTGGCGGTCAGTAAAGGGGGCGGGGGAGGCGTCGCTTGCTCATTCGGTCGGGCTATTCGCTTACATTGACAATCATTGTCGATGGTTCTTGCATAGTTGTTTTAGAATGAGCAGATTTCTTTGGCTCTTTCGGTCGTTTTAGTGATTGGTCGGTACTTGGTTGACGGTCGATGGTCGGACTCGGCAAAGAAAACGTTCGTTCTCCCTCTCTCTCTCTCTCTCGTTCATCCGTTCGTCCGCTTGCTCTCTCGCTCACGTCTCGCTCGCCCTCTCACTGTCGTTCGCTCGTTTGTTCCTTCACTCGCTTGCTCATTCTTTCACTAGTTCAAGCTATTCGCTTGCATTAACATCATCGTTGACAGTTTTTGCACAATTTTTCTATGTTTTGTTCTTTTTGGCCATATCTTCATGTATTAGTGACGTCTTTACATATTTCATAATACCCATATCGAAACAACCGATATTTCGATAACGCCGATAACTCGCATACACAGTAATCCGACATGATATGCGAAAATATACTGATATTGAATAAGATCCCCGAGTGTTAATATGAGACTATTGGATATAGGGGTAATGTGGCATAAGAGTTTTTGAGAGGAACGAAAAACAAATTTGGGATATATACAAGAAAAAAATGCAGATCCCATGCTATGAGGAAATCGATGCTCTGCCTAACATTCTTGAGGTAGCTGGATAACCAGCATCGTTTGGTGTTCTGCAAAGCGTTGCCAGATGCACCAATCTGTTTGTTGTAAGGTTAGTGGATCGTACTCTTGTGATTTGGACCCTCCTTCTAAACCCATCATCACACACTTAAGCGCAACAACGTTGAATTTTTTAGCGGAAGTTTTACCTCGCGTACCTCAAATCTGGTGCTAGTTTCGAAATTCGTTCCAAGGGGATGTGCCTTGTGAAATCAATGGCTTCAATTCGTGTATTGAAACATGTGTGCAAAATTAATTATGTGAAGAGTTATTTAGTAAAATATTGCCAATTATTTAATATGCGTATTGATTTGCAGTGTAATTAAGTAATGTATAGTCCTTCGAGTATTCTAGCTAAAAGTAAACGTGTGGAGTAAGTGTGTGCTCAAAGGCGCAGGCTCCTTTCCCAAGCGTTTCCCCCTTGAACGCCCCAGTACTTAGATTTAGGTGCGTGCCAATTAACTCCAGGTGGTTCAAATTTCCGGAGTCCCCCACTACGGTGTGGCTCATAATCATATCGTGGTTTTAGCACGTAAAATCCCATAATTTTTTATTTTGTAACACCCCTGAAGGACGCCGAACGCCAGGCCGGATTACACTTGTGCCCTTTTGAACCAGTGTGCGCTCGGTGGAAGTGGGAATCGGACACGCAGCGCGACCATATATATATATATATATATATATATATATATATATATATATATATATATATATATATATATATATATATATATATATATATATATATATATATATATATATATATATATATATATATATATATATATATATATATATGGACAGTCCACTACGTGGACTCCTACAGAATACCTGCCCAGGACTTGACTGATGTTTCAGCCTTGGGCTGGGGTCCGGCATCAATGTTACCGTGTATAGATAAGGTGATTACCGTGTACAAGATATGCTATGCCTTGCGCATGTTCAGTGCTGACTTGGGGGACGTTGTCTTCAGGAATAAAGTTCAGTTGTTACTCCAGCCGCCTTCCTGTCGCTTTATCTGTGTCTGCGTTTCCTTTCTCAAGTTTGCTGGCATTCTCCTAGTATAACCATTTAGTCTTTACACTGGGCCAGCCTGCAAGTTTCCAGCGCGATTTCATGATCACTGTGGCCACTGAAAACGGCATTGTCTGATTCGAGAAGGTCGAAGGTCATGTAAACGGTTATCCTGTCGCAATTGGAAAAGCGCTGCAAGAAATGCTCGGCGATGCGCTCGAGTGGCCCGAGCTCGACGAAATACCGCGTGCTCCCGAGCAATGTGTCGCAGAGGTGCCTCTTATGAGCCCTCCGTCCGCGGAAGAGTGCTGGTCGGACTCGCCGCCGGCATAAGAAGGCCTGCCGAAAGCAGCTAATAAGGCTCAGCTCTATTCAGGCCCATGCCTTGCCGCGTCCGATGGCTTCGTGGCATCGGGAAATCGTCCCTGTGCCAATGTTTTAGGCTCTGGCGAGGCATAGCGAGCGCCGAGCTCGTTTCTTGTTTGCACCCGACAGGTGCGGTCATCCTGACAGCCATGGCACCCCGGTAATTCCAAGGCAGCTGGCGATTGTAAGGCTGCAGTAGGGAAGCGGGACGTTACCGAGCTGACGTAGTCAAGATGCTGCTACATGAACGAGATGTTTTGCATGATCTCCGGCAGGCTGCTTTGCGAGCCGCCCGAGGGCAATGCCGTGGTCGCGATGCTGACTGCAGTGGCCAAAGGAGCGTGGAACACCTCGCAAATGGCTTTACTGGCACAAGATGATATCAAGCTCTTCATATCAAGACCAACTACGGGCTGTCCAGAGGGTCCACGATGGCGCTATAAGGCTCGGACTGACGGCGCCGACGTGGACGCGGCCCGCCTCGGTCTGAAAAGACCCGGATTCAGGAATCTAATAAAGTTTTGTGAATGAATGAATGTGCTAGCTGACTGCAGGCTACGCTTGCAAATTTCCTAGTTTCATCACACGGTACAATTCTCTGCCGTCCTTGACTGTTCTTCCCTTTTCTTGGCTCCTATTTTTAGCTCTAATAGAGCACCGGTTATCTGCCCTACGCATTAAATAGCTTTTTGAGCACGATTTTTACTTCTTAATGTGAACGAGAATATCGGCTACCACCGCTTGCTCTCTTACCAAAACCGCTGTCTTCCCGTTCTTAACGCTACTTAAGTAGTTCTTGCTCCATTGCTCATTGGGTAATACTTAACTTATTAAGCTTTTTTGTTATGCTCCAAGTTTCTGCATCATGTGTTAGCACCAGTAGAATGCAATGATTGTACACTTTTCTTTTCAAGGATAGCAGTAAGATTCAAGGATACCGGTCATGATTTGGTAATGCCTGCCATATGAATCCTCCTCCTCCTCCTCCTCCTCCTCCTCCTCCTCCTCCTCCTCCTCCTCCTCCTCCTCATCATCATCATCATCATCCTGGCTAAGCCCACTGCAGGGCAAAGGCCTCTCCCACACTTCTCCAACTACCCCGGTCATGTGCTAATTGTGGCCATGTTGTTCCGGCAAACTTCTTAATCTCATCCGTCCACCTAACTTTCTGCCGCCCCCTGCTACGCTTTCCTTCTCTTGGAATCCAGTCCGTAACCCTTAATCACCATCGCTGATCTACCCTCCTCATTACACGCCCTGCCCATGCCCGTTTCTTTTTCTTGATTTTAACTAAGATGTCATTAACTCGCGTTTGTTCCCTCACCCAATCTGCTCTCTTCTTATCCCTTAACGTTACACCCACCATTCTTCTTTCCATAGCTAGTTGCGTCGTCCTCAATTTAAGTAGAACCCTTTTCGTAAGCCTCCAGGTTTCTGCCCGCAGGTGAGTACTGGTAAGACACAGTTGTTATACACTTTTCTCTTGAGGGATAATGGCAACCTGCTGTTCATGATCTGAGAATGTCTGCCAAACGCAACCCAGCCCATTCTTATTCTTCTGATTATTTCAGTCTCATGATCCGGATTCGCGGTCACTACGTGCCCTAAGTAGATGTATTCCCTTACCACTTCCAGTGCCTCGCTACCTATCGTAAACTGCTGTTCTCTTCCGAGACTGTTAAACATTACTTTAGTTTTCTGCAGATTAATTTTTTGACCCACCCTTCTGCTTTGCCTGTCCAGGTCAGTGGCACGCATTTCAACTGGTCCCCTGAGTTACTAAGCCAGGCAATATCATCAGCGAATCGCAAGTTACTAAAGTAATCTCCATTAACTCTTATCCCAAATTCTTCCCAATCCAGGTCTCTGATTACCTCCTGTAAACACACGGAGAATAGCATTGGAGAGATCATATCTCCCTGCCTGACGCCCTTCTTTATTGGGATTTTGTTGCTTTCTTTATGGAGGACTACGATGGCTGTGGAGCCGTATAGATATCTTTAGTATTTTTACATTCGGCTCGTCTACACCCTGATTCCGTAATGCTTGCATGACTGCTGAGGTTTCGACTGAATCAAACGCTTTCTCGTAATCAATGAAAGCTATATATAAGGTTTGGTTATATTTCGCACATTTCTCTATCACCTGATTGATAGTGTGAATATGGTCTATTGTTGAGTAACCTTTACGAAATTCTGCCTGCTCCTTTGGCAAACAGAAGTCTAAGGTGTTCCTGATTGTATTTGCGATCGCCTTAGTAAATACTTTGTGGTATTTTGTGGTATTTGTGGCAACCCCTTTTTATTCTTCTGAAAATTTAATTTTTTTGATCACAGCTCCCTGTGATTAATTGGCCGAGTTAAACGCACTCTTGCACAGATTCTAGACGCTGACTACCAATAATGAATTCTTGCTTTCCTCCCAGGGTATAGAACATTAATTTTGTCTTCTGCATATTAACATTCAAACCTACTCGTACACTTAGTCGACTAAGGAGCTCAATCATTTCTTGCCAATCATTTCCAGCGTTGCTGAAAAGCACACTGTTATCTGCAAACCGCAGGTTGCTGACATATTCTTCGTTGATTCTGACTATCTCTTAATGCTTCCCAGTATAACAGCTTGAATATTTCTTTTAAACATCAATTGGAACGATTGGATGTCTCCTTGCTTGGCAACTTTATTGATCGGTATTTGTCCGCTTTTCACGTGGAGTATTAAGAGGGAGAAAAGTAGGAAAGGAAAGCAGGTAGGGGAACCAGATCGGAATATCAGGCTAAGCGAGAAGCGGGACAAAGGACACAGAAAGATGAGGACGAGTGCCCCCCCCCCCCCCCCCCCACATGTTCTCGCCCACGCCACCACTCCTCACACACATTCCTAAAGCGCCGCCAAATCAATATTGAAACTTGACAGCTATTCGACACTCAACATTTTGCTACCTTTTTCACTCCTTTTGGATGACCTCAGTTATCGGCATCTGCTTGGGTGTGAAGGTTACTTTTCTCATAGATTCCGTGCCCGCGCGATTAACCCGAGATGCGTTCTGTTGTCACCATCTATTCAACTGCCACGCGCATCATTGTTGCCGTTCGACCTTCTTTGTTTAGACTGATCGAGGGACCAGGAAAGGGATTCGGTTCTTAGTCAGCTGGTCTGTATGCTCGTGGAACGAGTTGCGGCCGGAGGAAACGCGAGTTGCGTTGAACTTTTCCTTTTGCTTCATTATTTCTTCGAGTGACGGCTCGCCGCGACGCTGGCAGATCCTCGGAACCATATACCCGCTGTATGGGTTAAATAAGGTGGAAAACAAAATAATGCGAAGCAGCGTCCATCATCAAACCCTGAAATAACCCTTAAACCCGTAAGCAATATGACTGTCACCTGTTACCTCGTTTAGTTGTTCGCTAATTGTACAGCACTTTTCGTGCAAAATTGGCAACTCTATACGAGTCGCAAGGTGTTGAGAAATTAAGCGATCTACTAAGGGAGAGAGCCAAGGCAACAGCCAAACAGGAAGGAAAAGCAAGAATTAACAGTTTTAACCTTTGATTATGAAAATATTTATGAATCAACGTCTTTTTTATTTAAAAGGGAAGTAGAGAAAACGCCGCTGGAAGTGGAGGACAATTCCGTGTGTATTGAATGACACATCTTCAGTTATTAGTCGAACCGCCTGACGTAGCTACTTCTCTGATGTACTTATGTGGGTGTTTTTCTGCCCTTTCGCGGTGGGCGCAGTACGTCTATAGCACCGCAGCATCCTGCGGGAATGGCGGCAGCGCATCGTTACGCAACTTTCCAAATAACAACACCAGCCGGTTTTGGCACTAGGTAGAGCTGAAAACGAGAGATCCAAAAGAACTGTGATTGTTCCGTAAATTTGTATTTCTCTAATAGATGATTTAAAAAAAAAACGCTAATATAGTCGGATACGATTGAAGTTGGCAGTGAAGCCCCGCCCACGCCCTCTTAACCATCAGCCATTGTTCCTCCGCGAGGCTGCAAATAAATCATACTTCAAACTTTCCTGTGACTCAAATAACGTGGTAACCATAAAAATTAAATAATTAGCGCGTATTTTATGCATTTTTCCTCACCTATTATAGTGGAATGACGAAAGCCTAATTCTTTATTGAACTGAAATAAAATGCTTGCTTCTTTGCAACTATATATTGTCAAGTTTCACTTCAGTTGGCAGTGAAGTTTTATGACTAAAAGGAGCTCAGCAGTGAAATTAACTGTACCGCAGACTTTTGAAGAGTGAAATACTCAGACTCCATATACTTTGTCCATGTCTATTGCACAACTCATTGCTTCCGCCGATGAAAAAAAAAAAAAAAAAAAAGCTCTCCAAGAACAGCGGACGCTCCGGAGCTATGAAGTACGACGCCCTTTTGAAAAGGCCGCATGACGACAATGTTGTTTGCTACTGAGATTGGCTGGTGGAGTAACACAACCCCGCACGGTCCTTGTGTCTTGGTTGCTAACTGCAGCTTTTTTTAAAGTTGTATTCAACTATAGAAATCTTTGTTTTACGCTTTCGCGTGTTTACTTATTCTTGACAGTGTTCTTCCTGCGCTTCATTGCTGCGCGAGTCCATTTGATGTGGCTCCTTGTTTGCCAAGTAAAAGGGAGGTGTATCTCACAGGCCTACCTGTGAGATACACCTTATTTCATTTCTCTTTTGCGGGTTTACGAGTGTTTATGGCGAATAGTGGGCGTTATTCATATTTGTACTAGTAAAGGTGCCCCCTCCCCCCTCATTTGCATAGAAAAGTTACCTTGGGTTGGGCCTCCACCGGAAGAAATCCTGGGTACGTGCCTGGTATGGCTGTTCTGAGAATATATCGTTAGTGCCCTACTTGTATATCAGGCTTTCGATGTCAAATGCATTTATCCTTGTTCTTGTTTCCCTATGTTTCAGCTTCAAATATTCCATTATAAACGAAAAAATAATCTGATTTCCAGAATTGAAGCTCTCTTATTCGAAGTCCGTAGATCGCGGTACAATTCTACTATCAAAAAGAAATAGATGCTCCAGCGGTTACCTTATCAGTATCCATCTAACCTGCCACATATGAACAAAATATAATATTTACCGAATTGGTGAACAAATGCCCTAAGAGTGGTAAAAACAAGTCACACCTATGAATATGTATAGAAATAGGATCAGTTAAATGAATGACATCACAATGCAGCGACTCCTATTTCCTTCCGAATTAGGGGTGCATTCTGTGAGCTGACAGTTTCTCAACAGCACGGTGCATTTCACAGTTGTCTGCGCAGGGCCGCAGTTCACTGATCGTCGCTTTTTTTGTTTCTTTTACTTATGCTTTTTTTTTTTTTTTACCTAGGGAGCAAGGGAGGGGCCAAGGTCGTTACGGAGAAAGGCGTCGCTATCGGGGCACGCATCGACGGCCTGGGGGTGTCAGTGGGAGAGTGACAAGCGGCAGCTATTCGTGACCCACACTAATGGGCTTTACGCGGAAATCTTCGGTCAGTTGATTCGAGCTTCGATATCGGATAAAATAAAGGCAGGCCGCAAAATGCATTCGTGCAAATTCAAGCTCGCAGGTGGAGTCTAAATATGCTAAACGACGTCTGGATAAAAAACGTGGAACCCTATCATTATGCACGAGTGGAACTCATTTTACTTTCGATTCGGAACGGCGGCACAGCACGAACTGAATAAATTGGAGCTGGCGATAAAAGGGGCTCAGAAAAGGCAGTTGCTTCAGAAGTGTGCCGCGAACCGCACGCACAGGCGGTTCTATCGTGACGCACATTCACAATGCAATTGTCACTGCCGTGAATATTGTTTCCTAAGCACAATTTCTATCTGCCTGTTTGTTCCCCATGCGGGTCTTTATGTCTGCAAATACCGACCCGCAACGACGCGACCCTTTCACGATGATCACTTATGACAAATTTACGTTCTTTTTTTTATGTTAATCGAGCTTGACATTATGAAGCAACAAAGGAGCTAATACAGACGCCATATGTGCTGCGCAATAGGTTGATCAAAATGCGATTTCTTTGTGTACTTGGGTGTTATTATTTTTCCGACCAGTCAAGACAAGGTTGGGGATATAGGCAATGAAAGTCGGGCAGGGCGTCCGAACGTTCTATGTGCAAGGAGAATTTGAGCACGTACGGCTAAATGAAATGCGCTTTATAGATCCCACACCCTTTCATCGACAAAAAAAAAAAAAGAAAGGTGAGAGTAAGGAAATTTCTTTAGGTATTTTTGATAAATAATTATTATTTTGTCCGTGGTACGCATGATCGCTTTATAGAAGTGATGCTTGTCTCATTTGGTCGATTACTTTATGGTGAGTATTCTATCAGTCTGCTATGTGAGAAGGAAAGTGCGGTGTAAATTTTTTGAAAAGAATGTCCTTTTTTTTAGACGAGTTACCAGGACTTGTTCACATCGGATATGTCTGTTTCTAAGGTCTGTTCCAAGCCTCTTTCGTGGGTCGATCCTGAAGACAGCGCAGCCTAAGCGATTGCGGCAGAACGTATGTCACGATGACTGTCGGTGGTAATGCATCAGCATCGAATTAATGCAGTGGCACATAGTATTGCCCCCATAGAAACGAGTTCTGCATTAGGCCTTACTGCAGCGGGATTCCTCTTTCGCGCTTCCGTTAGAACACTCGGCGCCATCGAGCACCGTCGCCGACGCGAAGCCTGCGCGTGGCTTCCGAGATGCATGACGCACCGTTCCGTACGAACCCTGAGAAACGCGTCATGCGGCAACCGGACTCCTCCCTCGCATTTTCTCTGTGCACGCAGCGCCATCTAGTCGCACTGCCAAGAAGTGCGTGCATTGCCTCCGAGAGGAGAAGCGTTGCGTACTGGTGCCTGCGAACGCTGACAATTGTTCCGTCGCTTGCCTCGCACTCAGTGGCACATACTGCGGCGACCAAGTGGGCGAGAGCTTCATTGAAGAGCGGCACATATCGAGCGGATTCATAGCGCGGCTCGCTAGAGCGTTGGCGAGAAAGACGTTAATTGAAAAGCGGGACATACCAAGTGCATATGTGCCGCAGCCTGATGAAGCATCGGGTTGCTGTCCTTGAGGAACTGTTGTGACGTGGGTTCTAACCGCTCAGCGTCGGATAAATTTAAGATACCTTTTTCGTCGTTGTAGAGGGGCACATTTGTAGTGGTGCATACCTAGCTACTCGAGTTAGTATGAATTTGAATTTGAATTGAATAGAATAGAATTTATTGATAGGAAAGACGGAGAGGTCGACCTGAGCTAGTGCGCTCTAGTCTGCTACTCTGCACTGAGGAAGATGGAAGGGAAGTGAAAGTACTGGGATGGATGCGATGATAAGAGAAGTGGTGAGGGCTTATGTACATGAGACAGTTGTCTTGCTAGAGCCGCTCGTCGAGCTTGGTGTCCTGCGGAAACTTCAACAATACTTTTGTTGCACGCATTGAAATTGCAGTGTCAGGCCATGGGCCGAGGATAGCTTTCTCCGACAGTGGTTGCCTGCCAACGCTGGCTAAGAAACTTTCTAACGTCCTTCGCTCCAGGATATATGCTGGGCAGTCGCGCAGTACGTGTTGCAGTGTTTCAGGCGTCTGGCAGTGTTCACAATCAGGGCTGTTCAATTGGCCGATGAGGTGCGCGTAGCGACGGGTGTCAAAGTTATTCATTGAAAATTGCATGGCACATATACACTGGCACATGCCCACTGTGATAGTCGAATGTCGGCGTCAAATAGTTTATTCGAACAGCTGTACGTAACCAGTACAGCATCTACAGTGACCAAGGTCGGCGCAAAAGAGGTTCGGTGAAGACCGGCACTTATGTCACACATCGCCACATACTCAGTGGCCCAAGTTGGTCCGATGGTCAGTGTTTCGAACCCTATTCCCTCACTACAATAGCCCGATGCGTTGCCCATTCTACCACGGACGACCCAGTGACTCAGGAAGACGGGAAAATGATTACACGCAAACATACCAACAAACATAGATAGATAGCTCTCCAGAAAGTGCGTGAAGCACCCTAATAGTGCTAACGTATTAAAATATTGCGTGACTGATGCTGCTGGTTCTAATAATAATAATAATAATAATAATAATAATAATAATAATAATAATAATACCCTCTCACCTCCAACTCACCCTCGAAGACATTGTCTGCCATCGACTTCAACTAGAGGTTGAATCGCATTCCAAATTTTTCAACGAACCGTATATATTATTTTACCCCTTATAAGAGTAATGGGCCACGTGCCTCCAAAGCAAATATCTATAACTATTTGTATTAAACGAAATTATTTCTCATACAATGGTAATTAACTCCAGACGAAGAGGATTAAAAATATCCTGGCTTCTGTTCTGGCTCACTACGGTGGTTGGCCATTTCTTTTATTTTCCAGCCGGGTATTTCTGAGCGAAAAATGGAGGCTTTGTAGGGTCTCAGCTGGCAAACAGCATAATAGGTCGTATGTACAATACAAGACATACATGTCTATTTCGCAGGAAGAATACAAAATTTCCCCGCGGGAGGCAAAAACTAAAGACGCAAACGCCTGACGAGGCGTTGGCCCCCTGATCAATAATGCAGTCTGCGACAGTTGACACGATATAATATACATTTATTTCACCTAGTTCATAGCGTTTGCTTCTTTTCTTTCTTCTGATCGCATGCGTATTGTTTATACATGCGCATTCAATATGCTCTACCTACATTATACACCAAGAAACATAGATTGAAATGGAATTGAACAATTTTGTTTAATTATTGTCATCATCATCATCATTATCATTATCATCAGACTATGTTATGTCCACTGCAGGACGAAGGCCTCTCCCTGCGATCTCCAATTACCCCTGCCCCGCGCCAACCAATTCCAACTAGCGCCCGCGAATTTTCTAACTTCATCGCTCCACCTAGCGTTTTGCTGTCCTCGACTGCGCTTCCCTTCTCTTGGCACTCATTCTGTAACCCTAATGGTCCACCGGCTATCTAACCTGCGCATTACATCACCTGCGCAGCTCAATTTTGCTCTTAATGTCAATTAGAATATCGTCTATACCCGTTTTCTCTCAGATCCAACCCGCTCTCTTTCTGTCTCTTAAGGTTAAGGCTAGCATTATTCGTTCCTTCGCTTTTTGCGTGGTCCCTAACTTGTTCTCAAGCTTCTTTGTCAATCTCCAAGTTTATGCCCCATATGTCAGCACCGGTAAAATGCACTGAGTGTACACCTTCATTTTCAATGATAATTCTAAGCTTCCAGTCAGGAGTTGACAATGTCTGCCATATGCGCTCCCACACAATATTATTCTTCTGTGAATTTCCTTCTCAACAAAACTGTTCAACTAGAAATATGTAAACATAATTTGACAATATTTATTGATCGTCTATAAGGTCAGTAGTGTGAAGGAATGATTTATAATGTCGTTTCAGTTGCTTAGTTTGTAAAGTCAGTATTGGATTCGCGGAGGTTTCTTAATTGCAATATAGTATACTCAATGACCTACTTGCCATAGTTTGTGCCTATTTTGTTAGGTTTGCGGGCTTCTGAAGCCATATTTTGCGGATACAGTGCTTGGGAGGGCAACCTGCGATTTGTGTCTACGTATGTGTTGCATCAGCTTTAGATTACATACTTTTTTAACAGATAGGATTTCATGTTTCAGAAAAGTGGTTCAGTGGGTAGGTCCTTTGCTCGACCTCTATATATTTTCTGGGATACAAAGCACGCGCTTTCGCAAGATTATTAACATATAATAACTGGTTTTAGTCGTTGGTCCCCACACCAGCATTCCGCATAGTGGTTTCGAGTAAAATAATGTGTAGTACAGGGACATAGTTAACAACGAAGGGAGAAAAGAAGCGATGCTCCTCAGACATCATACAGAACGAACTAAATCGGTGAAGAGATAATTCACGTGCGGTGTCCGGGTTCATGTAACCAGATTCCTAGGACTTTCTGTGTTTACTTGTTGGAGGCGTTGGTCGTTACAAGAATGTTTCATATTATCGCTTATATGCTTGTTAATAGGCCTGAACATAATAAACTTAGTTTTTTTCTTGTTTAGTTTTAGTTTGTTTTTTTTGTTAGCCAACCTGAAAGCTTAGCGAGGTATATATTTGTTCTAATTTCTACTTCATGAATTGTTGAACTTGTGAAGAACAGGCTAGTGTCGTAAGCAAACATTGTAATTACAGGTGTACACTGATCCTCCGTAACATCACATATATTTCGAAGGAAATGCACGAACGTAATATAGATCCCTATGGAACTCCTCTTTTTACGCTCAGGTACTGGGACACTTCATTGTCTGTGCCAACAAATTGATATCTTGATGAGGAGTAGCTTCTAAATAAGTTGAGGACCACACCACGAATTCCGTAGCGGCTTAACTTCAAGCATAGGATATGATAATCAGCGGAATCGTAAGCTTTAAGCAAGTCAAGGAAGACACGTAACGTGAACTTTTTGTTTTATATATTGGCTATTATGTGGTTCTTATGCTTATTAGAGCCCCTTTCGTAGTTTTGTTTCTTTTTTTCTAAAACCATGTAGATATGGCGACAATATATTTAGTTTGTCGAGATGTTTCATGAGACGCTTACTTATACATTTTTCATATATTTTCGAGAATACAGGTAGCACTGATATCGGTAGATAATTTGTCAGTTCACAAGCATTGCCGCCTTTATTGATAGGAATAATTTTTGACAGTTTAAGCTTTGTCCGGAAAGTTCCTACCAGAAAGGAAAAACATGTATGTTTGCTACTATAGGGCTAAGTATAGATGAAACAACCTTAACCCGAGCTACATTTAATTCATCACAACCACTTGAAATGTAGGTCCTTGGCTCTTTTATGTATCTTAGACCGTCTCCTGTGATAGTTCGCATAATACGAGAGAATTCACCTGGTTACCTACTTCAATTTCATATTGCATTGTATACTCGTCAACAATAGTCTGCGTGTTTTAACATGCGTTCTCGTGTATCATTAATATGTCTTCGAAAGCGCTATTCCTGCTTTAACGTAGCATGGTGAAGTCATTTCTCCCTGTTGCGGGGAGACCCCTGTTTCGACTGGCGTGAACTAAAGCAGCAGCACGTTCTCTCAGAACACAACGGTATTAGGGGCCTCACGTGAGGTTGGCATAAATAATCCGTACGCAAATTGAGCAGGCAGAAAATGTGGGACAGAAAGCCCAGGTGACGCCAGTCCTTCGCCCGTAATTTGATATCGCGAATTGTCTGTCCAGGATGCTTGAATTTTTTTCCTTGGATGTTATGGCGTATGGCATCCGTCCACCCTTGAGAAGTAAGAAACTGTATAACGCACTGAATATACCGTGTGTCCCGGCTAACGTTAGCCAAGCTGTTAAACAAAAAAAGGAAAGATAAAAAAAATGCCTTGCAAGGTACAATTAAAAAACCTACGCTATTTGGTTGTCAGAAGTCTGACGAACGAACACCGTATAGGTTTTAAAATGGCATCCTGGAGCGTGTTTTTCAAATATCTTTTTTTTTGTCGTTGTTGTTGTTGTTATTATTGTTGTTGTTGAAGAGCTTGACTAGCGCTAGCTGAGACACTCGATATACACATGTGCAGTTCTCAAACACCAGGAGAAACGTGAGACTTAGCGGGCTGCTCGGCTTCAGACATGGGAGCGTGTCGTTGAAAAGTAGATGCTGTGCTAGCCATGCCCGCAAGTTTGTAACTACCGTGGCCCTACTCACCGGTCTATCGCCTCTCTTGGATCCTTAAATGTACGTTCGAATAAATTACAGCTCCCACGAATCGCATTTCGTCATTATAGTGTGCCCGAGCTGTGTTCCCGACAGCCAGCAGATCTTCCCCTTTGCTGCGGCAATATCGCTTCTCGCCGTTTCAGTTGCATCCGCGCTTCGTACGCGCGTGTCTGCCCATTAATTGAAGCGGCTCCTGGTTTAGACGGCCCATTGCTAGAGGCTGCCCGCGAGTCATCTTTCATAACGCCGGTGCTTTGTAGATGTGAAAGACTTCGCGAAGGTTGCAACGCACCTGAACGGATTTTCTAGTCATATACTGGACTTTTCCACATCAAAGCCCTCAGAGGCCCGACTCGGCCTGGTCAATAAGAGCCGCCTATGCCGGGCTACTGGAAATCTGTAAGGGAGGCTGGGATGAAAACGATCCCACACCATCTAGACGACTCAGCTAACTTTGTGAGCAAACACGCAACGATACACACTTGTCATACGCAGGCGATACAGAACTAAGGAACTTCACTAACGAGCACAAAAGATATAGGACATGGAGTTGCGTTGGTCACTGTGGCAAAAAAAAAAAAAAGTAGTTCAGCGCAGAGCGTCTCTTTTTCTTCACGTGGGCTTCGAAGAGAAGTGGAAAGTGAAAAGCGGCGTCAAGCAAAGCGTATCGTGCGTCCATCGTGTTGTTCTCTGCTTGGCATCGAAGAGGCGTAGCCATGGCGTTGCGGAGTGTAACCGTCACCTGCCAGTGTCGCAGGCTGTTTTAATTATTGCTGCCCAATGACAGCTGAAGAAAACTACTTGCGCCGTGTTGCATTCGTATGCGAGGTTAATGAAGTGTATTAGATAATTTTCGTATCATAAGGAGGTTGATACAAACGTTTCTTTCTCAGTTTTAGTTGCGGAGTCCCCCACTATGGCGTACCTCATAATCATATCGCAGTTCTGGCACGTTAAACCCAATAATTTAATTTTTATTTTTATTTTTAAGTCACGAAAGACAAGTATGGCATCCTGCTGATTGCAGCCTGAACTTGCAATGGCACACAATAATTTTCTTCTTCGAAAAGAAACCTTCGCACTTGAATAGAAAAAAAAAAAAATTTGGTGGAGGTGAACTTTTCCTTTCAAAGCAGTTCAGATGCACAGTGTTGTCAACGGTTGATTCCTTTTCAACGGTTCAGCCCATCACATTTGGCAGACCTGACCAAGGATCTGATACCGGCCATCCTACGCAGTATACGGCACGTATACAGCAGCGCTTTCACTGATCAGTGGGGCAAGGTTGTAGTATTGCCATGGCCGTGCCTCATGTTCCGTACCGGTAAGGGCTCCTTGTACGCTATATCTCTCATCTGACACGTGCGGGCTTGTTCCTAACTTTCTGCCGTCTACTTATTAGTTTTTTTCTCGTACTAACGTGCCCTACGACAATAGGGACTCTTATGTCGTCAAAAAACGGAAGTAAAGCAAATTATTTGCCTTTCATCAGGCCAGAAGCATCCCCTAGCCGCCATTCACTGCCTTGATTCTGCCCTTCCGAATCTTCCATCGCTTCTCATGTCCCATAAATAAGCTTTTGACGCAACAATGCACATGAAAGCCAGCACTGGCTGGTTCACTCGTACGTCGAAATAGACTTCTCTCGCAGACGGCTCTGCAATGAACTAAAGGGTACACCATGTTCATACGTCACTGGGCGAGCATCGGATGCGTTGCCTTTGTTGCACTGGGAAGGCCTCTCTGTCTTTCACTACAGCCGGGATTCATATTCATTGCCAAGAAGCTATGGCTTTCCGCTGCTGTATCCGCTGCCATAGAACGAATTCTCTGATATCGGCAGCTGAATTCTCAGTAGAGTGTACTTCAAGAAAAAAAACAAAAATAAGGCCACTGTTGCGGAAATTTTCGGGGATGTAAGATTGGTTCCGGGCTTCATAAAATGAAAGCAGTGGACCACTTCAACATTGTCCAGGTTGTTGCAGCTATAAATCGCAGGCGTAAAACCACGTCTGCTAATTCATTTAAGTGCAGTCAGAACAGCGAAAGTAAAAAAAAAAGAGTTGTGGTTTGTATTAAAGGGAAGGAGACCATTAATGGTAATATTACATCGATGGTATTGAGATATTTCGCCATTGTCAGTGTGATCGGTAGTTTTGCAATTCTTGTCCAGCTATATTAGCTGAAAATTTTGCGATAGGTAACCATCAGTAACACTAATTTCGTACACTTGGAAAGAGGGAGACATCGCCAAGTTTATGTTCCAGTGTTTACGTACTGAAGGTCGCGTGATATTACGTTATCAACAGTGCGCTTGAAAGTAGTCAGTATCAATAAATCAATCAATCAATCAATCAATCAATCAATCAATCAATCAATCAATCAATCAATCAATCAATCAATCAATCAATCAATCAATCAATCCAATAATACAGTGTTTATTATTTGTACAGGTCATTCTAACAATGAATGAATTAATGAATCTATCACTCGGTCATGTTTACTTAATGGGCCCAGCAATCGCCCTAAGGTCCGAGTGCTGGCGCAAAGTAAAAAATAAAACTACAAATAGAAATAGAGGAAGAAAAAATAAAATAGAAAACGACAATTATGAAACAAAAAAGAGTTTACAATAAAAAAAGGTTAAAGTCGAATCCACAACACAAAGACGGAGGAATAATCCGTGAGAGTAAAAAAAGAAGTAATTACTAAATCCTACCTTTAGAAAACGTGCCCAGAAAGAACCAGGACATTTTAATACAAGCGCTCAGGTAAAGAAATATTACGTACAGCTTTAAAAAACGAATGCAAAGGCAAAAGAAAAAGATGCATGTACATAAATGCCGTTTGGACTTTCCTGTAGCATCTTTTTCTTCTTGCATTTCTTTTATTATGATAAATCATATTAATTTGTTTCGAACACATATTGTTAGATATGGAGCTGTTTCCTGCGCCTACTTCGAGTTCCCCCGGACCACATCGAATCGCAGCACATTCCAGAGGATCGCTCGAGCCAACAAGTTCACGTGCCAACAAGTTCGTACGCCGCCGGTAGCTATTCTCTGCTTGAGTTTTCCAGAAAACGAAGGGATCGCCAGGCATTGTTGCAAGGAAAGTGGGTCCCGAAACAAGACGGCTACGATGTACCGGGAAGGCCTGGCAGCGTCGCCCCCACCTGGCTTTTGTGACGGCGAGTTGCTAGTCAGCAAGGAAAGGGGGATCAAGCGATCAAGCAAGGGGGACCACGGCGACTCTCTTCGCCGGTGTGACACCACTGCCCGGGCGCCTTCCATTGGCCGAAGGTGGCGTCATCGGAGCGGGCCCTCCCATTGGCCGAACATGACGCGACTTCCAGTCCTCGAAGGGTTTAAAAAGAAGCATTCCAAAGAGACCAGAGCATGTCCTGATTCACCTCTCTTGAACTTCTTGCCGCGGGCCGCAGCGTCCGAGTTGCTGCCGGCCCGTAATGACTGTACAACTGTTACTTGTCTCTCACCTCTCTGTATATAATGTAAAATAAACCTCCCAAGTTTGGTTTTTCATCCCGAAGTCCGTCCTCCAACCCCTACAATATATACAATTAAGGAAAGGAAAGAGAAAGCGAGGAGCAGACTGGCAAATAATAATAATAATAATAATAATAATAATAATAATAATAATAATAATAATAATAATAATGCAAACGTTTATTCCCATTAACACATATATAGTAATATTGAAGGCACCAATAAAAGGGAGAAAAGGCTTAACAATGTCCCCATCCTGACGACAAACAACAAATCGCGCGTGCAAAATAACAGCACTTGCAACTTCACCTAATAGTTAGGCACAAATCCGCACGATAGAGAGAAGTAATTAAAGAAGTGAGACGTCCACCCAATCGTAGCAATTGCTACAAAGGAATCCCAACGGGTTCCTCGAAAAAAAAGAAAGCCTCGCAGTTGAAGAAAAATTTGTCCTGGTTAGGGACTCGAACCCGGGACAACCGCCTTTCGGGGGCAGCCGCTCTACCATCTGAGCTAACCAAGCGGCTTGCAGTCGGCAGGACGAAGTCGAATTTGTCAACAAATCGTAGCAAAGGCAAGAGTTTGACGTAATGGTTCTGCGGAAACCCGCCAGGTGGAGAGAAGTAATTAAGGGAAATGAGACATCCACGCAATTGTAACAATTGCTACAAACGAAACAAATAAAGATGGTAGAGCGGCTGCCCCGGAAATGAGCTGGTCCCGAGTTAGAGTCCCGGACTAGCACGAATTATCCTTCAACTGCGAGGCTTTTCTTTCGAGGAAACCGTAGGGGTTTCCTTTGTAGCAATTGCTACGATTGGGTGGATGCCTTTCTTTTAACATTTAACTTGGAGCATACGCGAGCCTTTCATCTTGTGTCGTAAATATAAGTAATAATCAAAACAGGTACATATACGCAGGAAACTACTGCGGTGACAGTAGAAGAAAATATGAAGACCATCTTCAGTGTATACAAAACACACAATTCAACTAATCGAGCACAATGAAGAATACATGGTCAGCAATATAAAACTCATTTACAACTTGCAGGGCCGAAAAAGAAAGAAGAAAGTAAATAAACAAAAAAGAGAACGAAAAGAGATCATGTCAAGGGCGAAAGAAAGAAAGAAAGAAAGAAAGAAAGAAAGAAAGAAAGAAAGAAAGAAAGAAAAAGAAGCAATGGCATGGTCGGGTAAGTTCAACATTTTCTATGAATATATTATAGTCCCGAATAGCGGAATAACCTATTATGTGCAGGCTAGCATTACTTTCATTTAATTTCACCAATTTATTTCTGGAAGTACCCAAGAACAACTTCACGTTCTTAGTATTGCACCAATACAAAGGCGTACACTCACCCTTGGGCACTTTCAGAAATAAATTAATGAAGTCAAATCAACTAGCCTCAAGAGAGTTGCTCTTGTGTTACACAAAGAACAGAAATGGAAAACAAAGCACGAAACATAAAAGAACAGTGGTACAAGTTGCAACAAAAAATTGAATTAAATCAGAGAAGTCAGATAAAGAGTGAAAGAGCTGGAAAGGCTAAGATTATTGTACAATGTACTTTGTTGTGATACAAGACGTGTTATAGCGTTAGAGGTGCAAGAGGAGTTCGCGTAGAAAATGCCGGCATTATGAAAGTTCGGGCGAGGCAAGCTCAACGTTACAGACGACAGCACCCGCGGCCAGCAGAAGTGGTTGTGAATTACTTTGTGCAAGAATAACTAATCGCGATATTTTCACCTTATTTCAAGGAGTTAAATACTAAACATGAGCAGTGCACGCCCTTAGGCATGGAATACACGCCGTCCCAGAAATAGATCGTACAGGGTACAGATAAAACGTTGCTGAACACATTCAATTTGTGCCACATTGGGCAAATTAATACAGTTCCATAGAACAGAACTAAACTGTAACTTCGAGCGGACAAAAGAAGAATGCAAGACTACAACGGCGTTGACATTCGTGAGCTTTTTTGTCATCCTTGATACGACACCAAACTTTCTGTACGATGCATTAACAATGTTTGGAACGTTCTTCGAAAGTTAGTCGGGAGTAAGCCAATATTCCTAAGTCGCGCGTACAACTCGCTCTTTTCAAAGGAATGTTATCAAGTGAGTATTCATATGGTAAAGTGCACATTTTACGACTAAAGGAAACAAGTGTCTTAGTTGGATTAATACAGACAATGTCGGGATCACACCGCTCCGCGACATAATTCACATCCTCCATGTAATAATTCACAATCGACCGCTGATTCTGTTTCATGGTAAAGTTTAACGTCGGCAGCTTGCAAAAGGAGACGCCGAGACGCAAACATTCTTCAAGATTATTAATAAAGATATTGAAAAGTATTGTGCCTAAGATAGACCCTTGCGGAGCACCGGAAGTTGATTCTTAAGGCAAAGAGTACTTGGTACCAACGCGAGTGTAATTTAACCGAATAGACAGGTAGTCTTTAATCAGCGTGCGTAGGCTAGTACTAACTCCGTAATCACAACAGTTTATGGATAACAAGATCATGCGAAACAACATCAAGTGCTTTTGACATGTCGAAGTATACGGTGTTTAACTGTCTTCGATTAGCAACAGTGGGTGCTGCAGCATCAAGAAAAGAAACAAGGTTTGTTTCCGCAGATCTACCATGAACAGAACCATGTTAGTATACACTAATGTGTGAACATAGCTATTTCAAACACTTTTGCAAACGAAGACAAGATGGACATGGGGCGATCATTTTTTATGTCACTCATGCTACCACTTTTATGAACTGGCACAACTATTGCATTCTTCCAACAAGAAGGAAAGGTACTTGTATGGAAAAGCAAGATTAAAGTTGTGCGTAAGGAGAGGAACAAAAATAGAAGAACAACCTTTGATAACATAATTTTGTATTCAGTCGGAAGGAAGAGAATGCCTTGGTTTCAGCTGACAGACCGCCGCCGCGATACTATGTTCTGAAGAACGTGAAATGCTGAAATGGTCACTGAAACTATATTGCCCGTCACTGGAGCTAGGTGCATGCACTGTAACAAAAAAAAAAAAAAAACGAGGGAAAATATACAGCGAGTGCATTGGCGATATTGTCGCAGTTTTCTACGGATGCCCCGAGAACAACGATTTATTGCATTATTCTCAACCCGCTCAGAACTGCAATCTTTTACATAGATCCAGAAACGCTCACGATCGCTTTGTACGCGCTCTTCGACAAACTTAATGTATGCGCACTGCGTCTACGCGTTACGCGTTTCACCTGGCTTCGCAAAACACTAAATCTTTCTTTTCGTACCACCTAAATGATTCTGTTTTCTTGGACTTCCTATGGTATCTTAGCTTCTTACGCAGTAAAACGCGTAATTCCTTTCTCCCACCCCCAGTGTAGGGTAGCAAACCGGATGCTGTTCTGGTTGACCTTCTTGCCTTTACTACCCTTGTTTTCTCCCTCTCTTCCTCTCCTTCGAAAAGCACTCAGAATAGCGCACAGGACGAAACTCATTGCGGGAAATAAATGCTTCCAAAGCATGTTTTACGCTATCAGTAAGCATGGTAACTACTCTGTCGATATCCGTGGCGCTATACTGTTCAGACCAGCAGTGGTAAAGACCTAGATAGTCGCCGTTCGGAAAAACAAATTAGCGGACAGCCTCGCTGAGCACATGAATAGACTCTAGAAAAATTGCGAATTCGAGCGGAAGATGCCAGCAGGAACTAAACCGCTAACAGCAACCGAAAACTCAGAAACACAGACATTTCCCAGAATGAGATCTAGCACATCTTCAGCTGCATTGAGAGCTGTGTTAAACTGCGTTATTTCAAGAAATCCGATAAAGGAGAACAGCGCATCCCAGCGAGGGCAGGATGAAGATACGGTTGTTGCACGTGAAGAAATCCCAAACAATAGACGCAACATTGATATCGCCAGCTATTAGGACATCATATTTTGCAACATCTATAACCACGACTGAGTTATTCATATACTCAGAAAACAGCATGTTACTTGTTTTAGGAGGGAAGTAGGCTGCGCTGAGCAACACGTTTTTGCCGCTCTTAACAGGAATTTCAGCCCACACAGTTTCGGTGCAATCTCAAGGTCCGCACGCCTTATAACGCTAAGATGGTTGCGCACGGCAATTAGCACATAACCGCCATATTTAACACGCGGTGGAAAGTAATTCTTAGAGAGTAAGTTGTTACACAGTCAACCTTTAGTTAAACAAATGACATGGTATGAGCAGGTTAGCAAGTTGTCGTAGAACTAGGAGGATTTCTTTAGTAGACCACGAACACTTTGGTAAAAAACGCAGCGCTTCCTTAATAAGATTAGAAAAGAAATTACGTTATTTTGTCGCTGGCGTCCCTGGATGCCTCATGCCTGCCGTAGAAAGGTCTGAAATGGCGACCCTTCGGCCAAATGTTTTCCGAGTTGATTTCTTTTGGAAGACGTTCTCGTTCATGGTGACCTGGAAGGGAACGTAACTCTCGTGCTTCGTGTTGAGTTTCTGGCAGTCGACATCGCTGCTATCAACTACTTTTTCCAGCGTAGCACAGATTTCCCCGTAAGTTGTCGAAAGGGTCAACCGCGACATGAAAAGCGAACGCCTTCCCGGCTCAGAAACCAGCTTGCTGGAAATACTTGCCCCCAGTGACGGCTTCGCACTCGGATTGGGCCGGAGCTGAACTGGTTGTAGGCCTGGACGAGCATTTGCTTTCCGCGATGGCCTACCCACAGAAGCCGGTGTCGATTTGACGCTAGCCTGTTGTTCCCGTACCGACGCGAAGCCGGTGGAGAGGATAAGTTGATATTTGACGTGCGACCAACGGGACGTCGGTGAAGGCGCCAAAGGAGGCCCCTCATTTCCGTCCCCTTGTTGCTGCGCACATTTGTTCAATGGCTCTGTGTTCCGGGCCAGGTGCAAGCGAAGCCTTTCGTTGTCCTTCTTCAGATCGAGAACCACACGTGTAAGTGAAGCGATTTTGTCGTACAGGGCCTGCACGACGACACGAAGCTGGTAGCAGGTTCCATCGCAGGCGGTGACGTCCTGGTCCGGCGAGGCACACACAGCTGGCGTTTGTAGTCCTGTACTGTCGCACCCGTTGCGTCTAGTCCATTGGGAACGCTCGTAAGTGCTCGATCCCGTGGACATATATAGCTCCTACTGTTCATCAACGATGTTCAAGCACTTGCCGTGGAAACGGCGGCCACAGCGCCTACAACAACTGAGAAATTGCTGCCGACCGAAGAACGGCTGCGAGCACGAACAGCGCTTGTTCTTTGGATACGTCATGACATGTCAACAGAAAAAACGACCGTACATGCCCAAAGCTGTCGGAGTGAGGGAGCGCGGCAAGAACGTGTCCGCGCTCATTCAGTGCGCACCAGTGAATAGAAATCAGCCAGTATAGCCGAGACGAATGGTAATTTATACTACAGCATTTCAAAACAATTGTTAATCTTCGAAGCAGGTAATGCCCATTGTTGTGTATAGCGGTGGGGATATGGTGATTTATTTAGTCTTAGACACACTAGCTGCGGTTGTATTAGCTTGCTTACTTTGGTCTGTATTGTAACATCACATTAAACAATATAAATATAGCTTACAGACATTCTTACCTTTAGGGTCAATAAATAAATGCTGCTTTGGGTGCCTATATGGAACATTGCAAATGATGCGAGTGGTTTTATTTTCTAGAAGAGATTAGGTTTATAAATTATAAACTATGGTTGTACCCCATACAAGTATGCAGTAGTTTACATGGAAGTGGAGTAGGGTGTTGCACTGCATAAGTTTTGCTTTGCGCAGGAGAAAATCTCTGTGACGTGATGAGGCACCCGTTTCTTTCGTTATTTTTAGTGGTGTATGGTTAGTGTGTTCAGCCCATATCACATTTTTGGAGAACCTGATGCCAAGAGATTCGAATGACCATATTTTGTTTCAGACTTGTCAGGTAAAGGGATTTTTTTATTCACATTTCTTATTTTCGGGTCTGAAAAGTACGGCATGTGAATAGGTTTCATTGAAGGGAAGTAAATTGGTCTTTGACCACACTCCTAGCTTCAACAACAACGTACTAGATTCTTTTGTGCGCAAGAACACTCATCTACGGAACTTTGTGTCAAATCTCAGCTGGGGCCCTCCACTAAGGCTTTCCTCATATCACGTATTTTGTTGAATCCCACATTTCATTTGATTTTCACATCCTGTCCGACAGCTAAAAGCATCTAGTCACTGTGGCTCTGAAATTGGATCGACTGATAGGATAAACGTGATTAGGGTTCGACGAGTGCCTCCTGAAGAATGCACTTCCAAATCTCTAAGAAAGGAAGAAGAATATCTTCTTCCCGCAATACGAAACTACAACGTACTAGATTCTTTTGTGCGCTTTATCAAACACTGAGCACGCCCCGGCGCATCAGCATGGCCGTGCACTGGCTTGGCGACAGGAAATATAGAAGCCACGTTTTGATCACGGCAGAACGGAGAGAAGGGGCTTGCGTAGTGGGCCGTGAAAGGAGGGGTCTTGTTGGCAGCTGTTGCACCGGTCGTACGCCCGGGAGTTCAGTTCCAGGAAGGACGGCTGCTCATCCTGCGGCGCTGTCGACAACGGAGAAGGCTTTGTCTCCCACCGCTGTCGCAAGTGTAGCCTCCTCATTTTGCGAAGGAGCTGTACTTTCTCTTTCTTTCCTCTCTCTGTCGTCTTGTTCTACTTCTCATTTTACCGAAGGCGCCGGTCTCGCTTTTGCGCTGATGCCTTGCGCTTGCTTCTCTGCATGCAGACGTGGATGAATGGGAAGTGGACGAGAGTGAAAGTGACTTTCCCTCTTTTGTCCACTCGCAGAGCCACCACCCGACCAGCCGGCACGCGTTGCTAATTAAATTGGCGCCTACGCTTGAAGTACGCGAGCCAGTTGTGCTCTGTAGATTCCTTTCAGATCCTAAAGGACTTCGCTTTGTTATTATCGACTTGGTGTCCACTGGGAGTTCCTGTGATGACCCAGAGGACAGGCTTGATTCGGACGGTCTATAATATTGAGTTGTGATTCTTGCGCCTTGCGAACAGCAGTCGAATGAGAAAGCTTGAATAAGAAAAGCGAAATTTGCAAGTGTTCGCCCTACGTAAAAGGTATATTAGTGTGCTTGAATGGAGCGTCGCAGTGCAATTGAATTCTTTGCAAAGTAAGTCAAAGTTTACATTCAATATTTAATCATAGTATTTGAGTATATATTATGAATTTTTGGAGTTCCTGTGCGATCGGCACTTATACTTCTATTTTGAGCATGGAACCAGAAGAATGCACTTAGTGGCGGTTGCGGTGGTGTTGCTACAGGATGGGTTAGCACAGCAGACTTGACCGGCAATTGCGCCGCTTTAGCTCGTCTTTCCGTATCACGGATACGTGTCCACCATGAGTGCATCAGCTCAGTCTCTCGCAGTAATGTGAACAGAATGCGCGACCCCACCTTAGGCACTACCCAGGATTATTCCAATAAAAGTTGCTGTTGTGCACGCTCGCAGGGAAAACATCTTGTTTTTATGCTGTCCTGAATCCGGTTCCTTTCAGAACAGAAACGTTTGCAGGAGAGGTCGAACTGCATTATATCGCCCACTCCATTGCACTCAGTGCATCTTGCAGAAGGAGCATGGCCGACTTTCAGAGACCATGCTGGAATGTAGGCCTACGCTGTCCTTACTCTGTATACGAGCAAAGAAATAATACAGCTGTGAACAAGAAAAAAAAAAACGTAGTAGAGACACCGTACGTACACACGCACACAGTTATCGGAACAAGTTAACAACATTAATGGACAAGTCCTGGTGCTTATATGAAAAATTTAGTTGATATGTAATCTTGAACCCTTTAGATTGTAAGCTAGACCCATTCAAGAGTTAAGGAGTAGCCGGTGCCCTAAGTTGCGCGTCAACATCTCCTTATACAACGTCAATAAAAAAACATTCAGAACCAAAATTCTTAGTATAAAGATCTGTTAGCCTCAAAAAGTCTAGTAATGTCATCCTTCACCTTCTGCGGAAACTGATGAAGTCAACATTGCAAAACAGCCAGTCTTGAATGTGGCCGGTCATCAAAGCGAGCTAGCATACTGGCGAGCGACCGGCTCGGTAAATTCTATATCAAGGAAAGGCTCAAGAAATCTGCTTAAGGGTCTCGTGAACACTGTGATCACATGTAGCGTTATCAGCCATTAGAGAGCGGAAAAAGAAATATTGTAAATGTCGATTATAGCCATTGCTGACAAAGAAGGGTCGATAAGGGTCATGGGATTCGAGGAAAACACAGAGAGGGAGATCCTTTGCAGGTTGCGTCGCCTGCGATACTTGCATAAAGCTCGTCTAGGACGTGCCTCTTATCCTAGGCAGAGCTGTGATATGCGGTTCAGTAACATATTCGGGCTTTCCGCATGACCATGCTTCACGTATTTTTCCTTCCGTGGAGACAGCCCTGCCGTTAAAGTTTTGTTCATGCCTCAGTACTTAACTTTGTCATATGGTACACCACATTACGCACCACCGTTTTAATATCGCAACAGAAAAATATATTAATGTCGAAAATTTACGTCTGCTGCCCGTTAGGATAACGTTATGCATTTCAATATCTCCAACCCAAGGGCCCTAGAACGTCTCTCGAAGAGAGCCGTTGGTTAAATTTTAACGCTGTCCTCAGTTATCGTAGATTGTAGCAGCTTGGATTTTGTTTTTATTTATTTTTTCAGGACAAGCATACTGATCGTTGGAACCGCTAAAAGAAATACGGTCTGCATACTTCCAAGAAGCTGGCACGGAACATATATGAATATCTAAGACAAGAGCGCCGTCCTTTGAATTGCATTCGTAGCCTTCCAAATGCGATAAGAGGTATGCGGCAATCGTGCACGGAGTTATTATGAAATAAAAAAGAAAGAAGAGGAACACCGGCTGCTCTTTTTAAGCCGCAGCCGCCTATTTACAGAGCGCTGGCCTCTCACTCGCTCGCTGAGCCCTTTCTGCAGCGCGATGAACGTAGGCAGAGCAAGGCGACGCGGGCGCCGGTTGCCGTTATGTGAGGTGCTGCAGGTTTCTTAAGCAAAAAACCTGTTCCCCTGAGTCTACGTTTAGACTAGCGTCTGCCGTCTAGTAGAGGTAATGAGACGCTACTTTCGTAGCACTCCGATGCACGTGTGCAAGCTCGTAAGCACAAATAATTCTGCATTTCGGCATTTTGCTCTCCTTGAAATCCACAGTAACGTGCACAGGGAGGTCGGCCACAAGCAGCGTTCATTGGCATAGCACGCGCAGCAAGCGTTGGATGATTCATACAGTTGCATAGAGACGTCTTGTTAAACTGTCCTTATTTTTAAAAATGTAGATTCGTTTCAGTGTTGAAGCAGCGATGGTGGTTTACTGTATACACTTAAAACTAAAACAAGAGCACGCAACGGAAGTTAAAACGTCTTTAAAGTTTCAGGCATATATTGTAAGGAGAAAGTTTTTTGCTTTCTTCTGGCGTGTACAAATGAGAACAAATGAAGACAAAGGAAAGTACTTGAGTTGATTATGCTTGCAATGGCTTCCTATTCCCCCCCCCCCCCTCCCAACATCCTAATTAAGTGAGTGAACGAACGAACGAGTGAACGAATCTTCATTCCGAGCTCACATAAGTACAAACTAATAAATATACGACATATATAAATATCGAAAAGCAAGATGTCGTTTGTAGACAATGTCTACACTTGGACTGGGATACGTTCGTCACTTATATATACAATCTTATAAGGATGGTATATGAAATTTATTGGCGCAAGGGCAAAGTATCATGAAAAAGCGCTAAACGCAAGACCAGTGTTAACGGTGGTGTGATGAAATTTAAATGTATAATGACCTAAAATATTTTGCTCAACAGTTGCATAAAAGTTATATACATTTAATGACCATGCGCTAAGTAAAGTTTGCTAAATGCGCAAAGAAACGGTGATATAAAAAGCGATACATATATCATAAAACAGCTCCATATATCTTACAAGTGGCACTGCCGCCTCAACAAGGACCTTAAGCCGAGGTGTTGGGAGAGTGGTGCGAGCATGACCATATCGCAGCTACAATCTCCGGTGCAAGAAATTGATTGGTTTACCTATTCAATTAAGTATACATTGTACAATCTACAGATATCTTTTGAATGTTTGACTGCTTGCTGACAATAGTGGCTTGAGATTATTTTGTCTTTTTGATCTGTGCGCAGAACCTCGTTCCTCTATATTGCCGTTCAAGTGCAAGAAACACTGGTTGTTCGACAGCTTTGTGTCAGTCGGGTTTATCGTCCTGTCTGAAGCGCTGTTCGATTGCGGTCTAAGAATACATAAACCAGTCCATTTCAGCGCACTGTTGATCTAGAGTCTAGAATGAAATAATGATGCGCATGCTAAAGAAAACAAGCGTGTCGCTATTTTAATGCGTTCGTATGTATGTATGTATGTATGTATGTATGTATGTATGTATGTATGTATGTATGTATGTATGTATGTATGTATGTATGTATGTATGTATGTATGTATGTATGTATGTATGTATGTATGTATGTATGTATGTAACTGCTTTCCCGCCTACCTGGGTCACTGGGTAGTCAGTGGTAGAATAGGTATCACATCAGGCTGCTGTGCTGAGGTAACAGGATTGGAAACCAACCACAGGACCAAATTTGTTCACTGAGTAGCGGGAACATACGCGCCGCTCTTCAACGAGCCTCCTTCACGCCGACGTGGGTCACTGTCGACGCGGGGCTGGTTAGGTACTACTGATCGAAGAAACCCTTTGATGCCAACTTGGGTCACCGAGTATGTGCCAGTAGGTGTGCGCCGCTCTTCAATGAAGGTATTTGACGCCGACTTGGTTAACTAAGTATGTGCCCCTGGGAATGTGTCGATCTACAATGATTGAAAAACATCCCTTAAGGTTCACCTATGCTGAGCAGAAACAATCCCATGTCGCAAGGGTTCCTCAAGGACAGCAACCCGATGCATCGGCTGAGACACAAATGCACTGGGTACGTGCCGTTTTTCAATGAACGCCTTTCACGCCAATGATTTAGCAAGCTACGTTAATGCACTGGGCGTGTGCAGCTCATCAATGAGCCTATCGCCTACTTTGGTAACTGAGTATGTGCCATTCAGTGTGCGGTCAAGCAAGGGATCATTTCTCAAGAGTACGCAGCCACCGGCGCGCCACGCTTCTCGTCTCGGGTGCCTCTGCGGCCTTAATTCTTGGCAGTTCCACTAGATGTCGCCGCGTGTCGAGAAAGAAGCGCGAGAGAGGAGGCCTGTTGCTGTATGATGCGTTTCTCAGCGTTCGCTCACTCGGTGAGCCATGCATTTCAGGGACCATGCGCTGGCGTTGCGGTGGCCGCTCGAGATGGCACCGAGTGTCCTTAGAGAAGCACGAAAGAGAGTTTCGTCCCACGGGTCCTATGACGTCAAAATATTCCAATATATTTTTATTCCATTCTCCTGACGTCAGATTTGCGTCAGTGCCGACGCAAGCATAGGTCTGTGAACCACCAGAGTTGTCCGAACAGACCAATCAAACATACAGATCTCCTCGTTCATAGGGACGTTCCCAAACACTCGAAGCGAGCGGTCGCATCGCCCCTCGCTCCGACGACTACGGCTCGCCCGCCACTTCTCGCGCGCGTACGTCTCCGCCTTCGACCGCGCTTACGAGCGCAGCCCTTTTCAGGGCTCGCAGGGCAGACGGAGGCCCCATCCCATGGGCGACCCTCCGAAAAAACAGCAGAGGAAGAGGCCCACGAAGCAAACTCCTGACTGCACCGATGGCCCGGCGTCCAGACGAGCCCTACAGCACCACCCACGAGGACGGCAATCACGCTCCGGCAGATCGCCTCCTGCCTTACGATGGAAGCGCGGGCTGCAAGCTCGTACGCTACGTGCACTCTCGGCGGACTCTACGAGCTCCGCGCCGTCATGCCCGCCTCCTCAAGTGAGCGCGACACCGTCCACGCGCGCCCCATTTGCGCTGGATACTTCTTTCCGCGCATTCCCATTTGATGCGCTGAAAACGACTGCCAGCGACCACCACGCCGCGCCGGCCGTCTCAACGGACACCACTGCGGAGGCCCCCACTTCGGCTACCTCCACTGACGACAGTGCCAGCTGCCCGTCGACAGGCGACACCGACGAGAGTGCCGGCACCTTCTTCTTGCCAACCGCAAGCATGATTGGCTCCGACCCTACGTCCTCCTGCACGGACGCGACCGCCTCACCCGAGGCAAGTCCTATCCGCCCGGAGAGCCCCTTGCTTTCGTCGCCGGAAGCTTCCTCGTCACCTCCGCTCAACACCGCGGAGTCCACCGCACCAGACGAGGGTCCGTGCGCGACGGCGATCACCGGTGGTTCCTCCCCGTGATCTTGAGGATCCCGCCGACGGCCCCTCTTCAAACCACAGCCGGCCGAGAACGCCTACCCCTGTTGCCGAGGGAACAGGACAGCACTTACTCAGGAATTTTCCGCTGCCGCCCGCGGCCGCTGAAGACTCCCAAGCCTGCCAGCCCGCAGCGGAAAAGCCGAAAAACGCCACAAGAAGGCGACGCCGATTCCGACGCTTCGTCGACTTTGAGCCGCATTCCCCAACCGATGACGGCGGTGTCGCTCACGATACTACCGTCACGATCATCTACCGGCCCATTGAGCGCAGAGCCACGTTCCTGGCTCTCTCGCGGGACAGTGTCGCCGCTCAGCTATCCGCCGTGCCGGGCGTGAGGCGCGTTCGTGTCAACTTCCGTCACAACGTTGTGGCTGTGGACGTGATACGCGGTGCCGACTCGGCGCCCCTTCTCGAGGTGTGTGCCATTGGTGACGTGGAGGTACGCTCGAAGGCACTGCACAGCAACTCCTGTGTGGGTGTCATTTATGGGGTCGACCCTTCTTTCGACGCCCGCACAGTGAGAGAAAACCTGGAAGCACCGGTCGCGGTGCTGTCATGCTAGCGGAGTGGCGCAAGCGTCACCGTCACTTTCGTCGGGAGCGTCGTGCCTCCAAACGTGCGACTTTTCAAACAGCTGCGCGCTGTTCGTGCCCGTCTGCCCCGACCACTTCAGTGCGACCGCTGCGGTGTTTTCGGCCACGCCGGCGCCACCTGTTTCCGCGACGCCCGCTGCCTCCGCTGCGGTGAGACGCATCCTACAGGAGACTGCCCCGCGGAAAAGCCACGCTGCGTCAATTGCGGTGGCCGGCACTCTTCGACAGAGCCGAGCTGTCCCGAGTGGCAGCGCGAGAGGAAGGCGGCCGTCTTGTTGTCTTCGTCTGAGCGGCCCCTTTCGAGGAAGAAAGCGCTTGAGCTGGCCGGCGCCACATCGTACGAGCCGCATACAGCCGCTCCGTCGACGTCTGCTCGCACCCCGCAGGGCCGATCTTACAGTGACGCCCTGCGTGGCCGCAACACCCAGACGGCCGCTCCTGAGCCGTTACACGGCCCACAAACCGCACCGAGCAGCGACCCCAGGGACGCGTTCATAGCCGCTCTCGCGGCTGCACTCCGTGCCCTGCTGGTCCAGTGCCCAGCTATCGACAACAACGTGCGACAAATGTGCGACGCGGCTCTCCCGCACAGGAAGCTCTCCTCCACCACGACTAGGCGCGTCACCGCGCTACATGGCGAAGGCCGCCAACTTGCCAACGAGCGCTGTTCGGGCCGCCGCCGCCGCGTCTCTTTCACCCTTCTTTCAATGCCCTCTCCCTCGTGTGCAGCGCGGTTGAGGTGTCCTCATCTGAGAGACAGTTACTGCGCTGCACTTTACCCCAATTTTTCCTTCCACCAACAAGAATATCTCTCGTTCATAGGAGGTCACTTTTGTTTGCTTGAAAAACGAATAAAATTGCCTGCACTGAGCGGTTTATCTTATTAGCTAAAAAGAGGCAAGAAACACGCGCATGGAATGCGGGATTCGATGGGGCCGAGCCAGTGCACTGAAAATCGATACCCGGATGAAGAGGGTGGTGCCGGCGTCTGCGATTGGTCCGCTTTCCCTTACTTAGCTTGTGGTGGCTGGTCGAAAATCGCGGTGGCATGCAATGGAAGCTTAAGAATGAATCTATAACGGATCCTTAGCAAAAAAGAGTTGGCTGAACGAGGTGGTAAGCGTGCCGAAAGTGTTCGAAAAGGTTACACGGCCACGGAAAACGCTTCATTATATGTAAATAAACCCATGCACTCCGGCTGGTGCGAGTAGCCAGTGCCTCAGTGATCGGCAGCAGCCATATTTTATTCCTTTCGTAACGGGGCCGCCGGTGGCTATTCGGAAGAAACATTAGTTTTTTTCGGCATATTAATGCATCTTTAACGCATACATTCACGTTGACGCGATCAGTTCTCGCGGTTTTGTGCCGTCACGTGACATGCAGAAGTGGGTGCAGCCAGAAAACTTTTAACCAATAGCCGAGGGCTAATGGCGAAAAAGTGTCGAATCAGAAATTATTTTTCTTTCGTTCAGTCAAATCATCTATAATCAGTGTGGACACGTCATATCACATCGGGAGCTATCGCGGTTTTCGGGACGTCGCGTGACAGACAGGCGAAGTGGGAGTGTTTCAAAAACGTTTTTGACCAATCGCGGAGGGCTGATTGCGGAATTGTAATAGAAAAGTTTGGAATAGCTTCACGTTATAGAGCCCCAGTGCACGCCTCATACATATCTCGTTTCGACGATGGCAATGCGTTGTGTGGCTATATTGATTCAATGCTAACTCGTTACTCTCAACAGTCATTGTGAGATAGGTTCTGCCGTTTTAGAGCGGAGCTCTTAGGCGCCCGTTCCTGCGTTGTGCGTCGGCGTGCCTCGGCGTCCTTCGCAACCGAGCGAACGAGCATAGCGAAAGATGAAAGAGTAAGCGCGCGGCGCAGCGGGTGTGGAAAGAGGGTGATAGCGGGGAGAGCGCGAGGAGAAAAGCGGAGGAGGAGGATGCATCTGAAACACCAGGCAGAAAGCGGAAGAGGAGGGCATGGCGAAAGCGGGAGAAGAAAAGCGTAGTGCTGCGCAAGGCACGGGCTCTGCGGCGACGATAGCTACGAGATGGCGCCAGAGTAGCACGCGTCAGACATATGAAAACAAAGTGCTGCATGAGCGGAGGCTTGTCTACGGCGGCTGTTGTGAATTGTGCCCACGGCTCACCGACGCGCTGCCTCTCGTAATCTCCTGGATAGCAAGGCAGTCGTGCAACACTTCGCTTCATTTGCAGCCGTTTGTTTCGTGCCTCACGAAACAGATTGTCCGCGCGAGCCAATATAACGCGAAATAAAAACACGTAGCTGCGCTCAAATTTCGCGTTAGGGGTTATCGTAGTCGTCGATTTTTTCTCTTTTTGTTCCCTCCTGCGTCCAGCAGTGTATATAAGTACTGTCGTTTCAGCACGTGCAAATGTGTGCAATGATGTTTTTAATCCCCCTAAGCAAAGTCATTCTGTATTTCTCAAAAAGTAAAAAAAAAAGAAAGACGCTCCTGCCCATCTTTGCTTTCTGCACCTCAGCAGCCCACACTTGCTTTAATCAGTCTGTCTGCCCACATCGTGCGTCGCTGCCAAAAGTAGGCATCCTCTTCTAGCTCGTACGAATGACTCACAGTGCGAACCAGTGACTTACCTGCAAATGCCATCACTGGCTGTGGGAGGCAGTTGCTCGAACATTGCAATACTTGAATTAGAATTGGGCAGAACCATACCATATAATCTTCGAAGTTACAGTCGATACATTGCGGTAAAGAACTCGAAGTCAACACTGGCTTTTGATGTCAAGCCGTTTGAGGCGTGTGACGCAATTCAGTTTCAAATGGTGCATATGCGTTTCTCGTTCCTTTATTTTGTAAAGAAGAAGATCAGCACGATAGAAAGCCGCGTCGCCACCGCGTGACTCGAAGCCAGCTTGCCTATCCAGCTAAGGCCTCGGTGCAGCCTCGGCGTTTCTAGCTGCCACTCGATTACCTGAATAAACCCCTTAACATTTCTTGGAGGCGCCGGGACCCCTCGCCAACAGCATCTGAAAGGCACTGTCGTCAACTCCTCTTTAAATATAAGACTTCTCTTGTCGACTTCCGACATTTTCGCGTCGACAGGCTGCACAGGTGCATGAAATCTTCGATATGTATTATGAATGTCTCACCATTCTGCTGTGCCCGTTCTCGAAAACGTTGCTCGTTGCGAACCTTTCGGACTGCAGGCCTCCCTAACACCTTTTTGATGGTGGCTTTGGACCCCACTCAGGTAGTTAGGTCCGGTTCATGGGTGCTGTATTGCAAGATCCCAAAGTCTCTCAGATAGAATATGCGGCTGTTTCTTTTTACAGAGTCGTCGTGTTTTTTGTTGGCACTCACTCTTTCATGGAACATTAGCCAAACCTCCACTTCACGGTCTCTTGTCCCAGTTAAAATGGCGGCGTTTCGCTGGCTCTGGGCACCCGAACAGGACACTAAAGCCATAGAGGCCGTTGGATGTGTAGATGGGTCTTGCACCAGATGGGCCTGGATGGCCAATTACTGCATCGAAGTTCGAAAAATATGGAAGGTGCTTAAGCTTCTGCTTCTCACGCTTCCCGGCAACTGGAGCGTTCGTAACCATAATGTTTACCGCGACACGCTGGCCGCGAACGCTATGCTCGAAAGCGGGCTTTGTGGTGGAAACGCGACCTCTTGCATGGGCCGCGATGCGGCGGAGGCGAGCGCAAGCTGGAGGTATTGCAAGGAACCGGGCGCGCCGCCCCGTGGTCCCCAAGTCACCCGCGCGCCGGCGCGCACAAATGGCGGACGCCGCGGCTGGTCTGTGAATTGTAAAAACGCTGCAAAAGGGGTTTCTTTGCGTTTTCGCGTAACCGAATTATGTTTTTTCGTACAGTTAAATTACAATATGAGAGCTACCATGTCTGTAGGTTGTGTGTAAGTCGTAGTTTACGATTTATCCACGTATTTTAACTTGAGAAATTCAATCAGTTCAGTATATTCCTTGCGTCACATGGAGACCCTGGGTATGTGTGGTTCGAAAACCGTTTTGCGGAAACGACGTCCGACGCCGAGACCAGATTTTCTGTGAAACGTGCTGCTTAACGCTTACCCCACATCGCCACCAAATATTAAGCGTCGGGATTGATTTATACTGTGCCCTCAAATATACGTCTACCGGCAATCCTTGGTTCACCGTCGCTGTCGACTGCCTCGCGCGATTTGCGAAAACCGCTGCCCTCACAGCAGCTGCAGCGAACGATATCGCTTCCTCCTTTCTGCTTCACTTCGTTCTCCTTCACGGTGCACCTCGCGAACTCTTGAGTGACAGAAGGAGCGTCTTGCTCTCTGAAGTATTTCAGTCATTCCTCCGTCAATGCAGCATTGTGCTTGGTAGGGCCATCGCTTGTCACCCACAGACGAATAATGGCCTCACCGAACGGCTTAAGCGAACTGTAAGCGACATGCTGTCAGTCTGTTTTACTTCGTATAATTCTAACTTGGGCCTTGTCCTACCGTTTGCAACATAATCATACACCACAACCAAATAGGTCACAACCGGATTGTCTTCTTCTTGCCTTCTCTGCAGCCGTGAACCTTCTTGTACTGCTGACACAATTCTTACATAACATCCAGATGCTTCAGAGTGTACTCCGGTTTCCAAGCCTCCCAAAAGCTTCTTCGTGACAACGACCTTCCTGCCCCTACCTATCCGTCTGACTCTCTCGTATGAATCTGGGTCCTACCTACTGCTCCTGGCCTCTATTTCAAACTTCGTCTGAAATTCGATGGTTCCTATGGTGTCATTGCTAAAAACGCGCCCATGAACTACATTGTGGATACACGAATGCCCTCAAGTGACCACCGTCGTCGTGGACGTGAAACTGTTCATGTTGGCAGGCTCAAGCGTAATGAGGAGAACATCCTGTCGCCGTCCCCGCAATGGCTCCTTTCTTATCCGGCGCGACGGTCGTAAAGAGGAAGAACACTGACACGCGTTCTGTCACCATCGCGCGGCTCAGAGCCAGTTCGCATATGCGGCCAGCTGAGCCCTCGGTGCTGCCTCTACGTTTCTGGCTGCTGCTCGACGACCAGAATAAACCTCTTAAGACTCGTTCTTTATTTCGCAGTGAACCTAAGGCTTTTCAGTGTTCATTTAAATGCAAGATGTAGTTATTGTGTTGCTGAAATCTTGTTGCTAAACACAAAAATTGTTATTAAACACAAAAATGTCCGAGTTACCATAGGTCATTGCGAGTAGTACGCGTTCAGTTCAACTCACTTCCGACGCGCCTTCCATTTTGAACTTCTTGGCTCAAGTTCTGTGGGACACCCTGTATAGCCATGAACAATGGCTGAAAGGAAGAAAGACGGAAAAAAGAGCTGGTAATAAAATAAAAAAGGAAGAGTGATGTGTCTGTTTGTCTTGAAATAAATAAATAAATAAATAAATAAATAAATAAATAAATAAATACGATTATTTTCTAGCCGTTGTTTGAGGAGTTCTTTTCTTTCATCTCGACTGAGTTAACAATCGCTCTTTTCAAGTCGAAAAATACATGCGATCATAAGCAGCAAAACTCGGATGGTATGCAATTCTTTATTTTGAAGTATCTTCAATAAGCACGTCGCATATATCGAAAAAATAAAATATAGCACAACGACGCCAATGTATGGCAAAATTGTCCGAAATATTTGCCCTTTCATCTGTACTAAGGACGGGAACATCACCTTTCGAGATAAACATTCTTGGTAGCCATCATGCGAACAACAAAAAAAGTAATTTAATTTCTTAGGTACACGTGCAACATGAGCGACTGAAATCGAAGCAACAGAGCAGACTGCGAGTTTCATCACTACGCGCTGTGATAAAGTAAATCCGCTCGCAGAAGACACCGACGAACATATAGCGGCTTCTAAGCTAAACAAAATCGCATAAATCTGAATAGCCGTATCGCGTCTCATAATGAAGTTTCCGCACCAATATTTCAAGAAAGAAAGAAAGAAAAGATAGAAACCAGCTCGACTCTGTTCGACCGCAGTTGCCGACATGTGATGAAACTAAGTATCCTAAATATATGACCAGGGGCGGGATCGCTCTCGAAAGAAAAGAAACTGTTAGTGCGAGTGGCAGTCAATAATCCGGGTGAAATTAATCGAAGAGGCGGAAAGGAAATAAAGCAGGTTCATGCGAGGCCTGCGGAACGCATTAGCATTCCCTTCGCGTATCGCGAGAAATAGGGCGCTCACGCTGACACAGCCTGGGGCGTTGTGGATCGATAGGCGGTGTGCCGACCGAGTTTGATTAAGAAGGATGAAACGCCTTTCGGGGGGCGGGAGTGCCGTGAACGAAAAAAAAGGTGGCAGCTGTCCCACAGTGCATAAATAAATTGGAAACCACCGGGTGGAAACCACCGTACGGTCACTTCGACTTGATAGATTTCCCATCGACACCCCCCGCAAGGTGTTGGCTCGGGGGCACGCGTTTTAGTTCGCCCCTCTTGAACGATTGTGCTTGTGAACGGTCCATGCCGTTGGAAAAGGTTGCCGAAACGGGGCGAATGGCCCATGGCAACACAGAAAATGTCAGCGCCGCAGTGAAAACAACGGTTCAGGTGATCTGACCACGAAGGTCACTGCAGGGATGAAAGCGGAGCAACTCATAGTTCACCCAAAATAATGGTAGAAAAAAATTGCTCCCTCTTAATGATAATGATCATGCAATGAAATATGGAAAAGTAGAGCCTTCGGATTGGCAATTTTCGATTCGCTTCCTGCATTACTGGTTCACTTTCGCTGTTCACTGTTCTGTCTATAAAAATATCCAAGCAGCCCGGTACAGTAGTCCACAATGACACCATTGTCTGTACATTATTTTGATATCACGTAGTGGTAAGTACACCATAAGGTTAATGAATGTATAGGTTCGAAAACATGTAGAGGCTACGAATATGAGAATATTAGCAAATAATAATTCATCATACTTAGCACCTATCGTGAATATATTTTACTATGATATTTAGTTGTCTGATGGTAACTTCAATTTTTTTGTAACTTCGATGTTTAGTGCTATGACCGTAAAGTGGTGCATTACTTACGTGTTTTCGAATAACATATGCTCTTTCGCGCATTAATGTCGTGGCGCTGTCATCAGTATACGGACGTTTATAGTTTGAGCCGACTAATATCATTTCTGAATGAGAAACTGGTTATACGGGCAAGACTGTTGCGCCTCGGTGTGCGTGCGTCATTTATGGCTAATAAGCTTCTTGACTGAGCGTAGTAAACCGTTCCTGTGAGATCGATAATTGGTCGACATCTCCTCTAGACGACAAGTTAACTTACAACAACTTGAACTGACATTAGGCAAACTCATATCAACGCCTAACATTTCGGTGGTCGTTAATACAGGGGAAAAAAAAAGCTTCGCATTAAAGGGGCAATGCTTTTAGGCTCAGCGTGCTAGCAAGTTTTGTATAGCGTGGAGAGAGAAATGCTTTAGCGCACTGCGACAGCGTTTGACAGAGTACCACCTGGGATGTCGTCTGACGGCCTCTCCCGCGAGCACACAGGGGACGAGCGAAATGTGGTATCCAGGTTGACAGTCCGCGGCGCCAGACGACTCGCGGAAGCAGTTAATTCTGGCGGCGCACACATAGTCTGCAAACATAAATTAGGAGATAGTTCAGGCCAAATGACACTATCGTTATCATCAGTTAACTATCTTGGCGATGATGATGTTCATGATGATGAGGATGATAGTGACACTATAGTGTGTAGTAAAGTCGAGTGGCTGGCCACAGACTATAGACATGCGACAGTTAGCGGTAAGTGCTGAGCTCACGATTGGTTGCGCAAGCGCGCATGTTTTTCCAAGTTGACAATAGGCAGCAATGGCGCGCTGACGGCGCTTTTCCTGTTCCAAGGGACACGTATAGCTTAAGACATCTCATCACGTGTGTTTACTGCATACCTGTTTTATGTGCGAGAACAACAGTAGTCCACTAGTGCCTAAGGTATGAACCTAGATCGGCAGCGCTGAAATAAATAAATAAATAGAGACACAAGAAGGACGACGAGACGTAGGATACATTGAGACGCCTTTCGTGTGTTAGTCTATTTCAGGCCGTTTTTCTATAGGTATTAACTTGCTAGTCCAGCAAAAAGTGCTGCTAAACGCTTTCTCGCATTTGCCAATCTTCGCGCGTAGGGACAACGTTCAGACATGCGCCTCGATAACGCCTGACATTAGAACTTTTCACGCTTTATGGCGACTGCGCTCTCGATATAGGTGTCTGTTGTGGGAAAGTGGACGAAAAAGAAACGAACACCATATCAACTTTTTTCTATAGACTGTCTATAGACTGCGAATAGACAAAAAGAAATAGAAACTTTATCGACTTTCGTCTACAGACCGTCTATAGACTTTCTATCAACAAAAGTCCAAATCTATAGAAAGGCAAGGTCGTCTATAAAAAGTCTATAGACTTTCTATAGACAGTCTAAAGTCATTTTGTAAGAGGAACACAGCTGCTCCCGCTAGACGCCGCAGATGTACTCCGGAGCTCCTTCAACACTCCAAGCAAGTGTGATCAATGTGATTCAGTCTTTGCTTCTAGAATTTTGGCATCGGTGCGGAATCCTACATAGACGACAGCGAAATTCTTAACTTCAGGTAAAGTTTTCTGGAACTCTATGGGACAATAGGACAACGCCAACGAAGCGGGAAGAAAGCCGTCAACTTTTAACGCGGGTAACTTAAGCTCGACCTGTTAGTACAAAGTTGGCACCGTGCCCATGCGAGTGGTTTTATGCTTACATCACGCATATATTTAACTAAAGACACAGCCATGTCTGCCATCTTAAGTGTGCTGGAATTCAGGTGAAGTGGGCGTGGTCGAAAAACATTTTTGACCAATCGTGGAGGGCTGATAGCAGAATTGGAATAGAAAAGTTTGGAACAGTTTTGCGTTATAGCGCCCCTTGTCTTTAGGCCTCCGCAAGCAATTCTGGGGCCGTATTTTATAACGTGGCATTTCGTTTTCTTTTCGCCCTCCGTTATCGGCTCGAGCATTACTGTCATGCCGCTGCTATCCGCCACTGGGCGTGCCACATGATGAGCAGAATAGAAAATGAGACAGAGCACTACAAAACGCGGTCCCTGTTTACGTGGCACATGCTGTACTTGTTCCAAAGGCTACAAATCGACAGTTCGCATAACTTTCCAAGTGCCAATGTTTGTGCGCATGTCTAAAAATAGTCAGCTGCGCCGCGTCCCAGTTTCATTTAGCTCACTCCAATTGGGCAGGAATGTATCCGTTTCCCACCAGGACAAGAATAAATTTCCCCCCCCCCTCCCTTTATAAAAACGGTGCCAAAATATTGATCCTTCATGTCCGCTACTCCCACAAGAAATGAAATTAGACCGCAAAAAAAAAAAGAACTCCTCTATAGCTGTGACAGGCGATTCAGCGAAACACGGGGCAGTTTTTTAATCCCCTCAGCGCTTGATTCCCTTCCCCGCATGGCACGGCGAAGAATAGCAAGAATGCAAGCTAGAATTCGCATCGATATCGAAAGGCCGACACTCTGCGCCATGCGCGCGGGCGTCATGTGACCTCAGCTGGAATATATTATAGTTGGGAAAGAGGGGTGGAGCTCTGAGGCAGAAAATTTTTGCCCCGAGGCTGGGATTAATCGCGGGCACGCTTAATGCCTCTAAAGGCTGAATGGATTCGTTTCATGCAGTCCGTCGGCGACAACAGCCTTTTCAGTCGAGGATCTGTCTTAGCCTCTTGAGACCTAATTTTGGCGTTCGTGTTGAATTGTCCCCGTGGCGCTTTTTCTGAAGCAGGGTCAGGAAACTTTAGCCTAATTCGGGCCGCGGGCTGTTTGTCCCGGTGACCCAATTTCAGGAGAGTTCCGCGAAGGCTTCGAGTAAACAGCATGGCGCGACTTGAAACGCTAGTGGCACACCGCAAATCCTCTGGCTGTAGGCTTCTGTTCTGAATGAATGCGCTTCGTATATGTGTCACCTCTATCATTCTCTCACAAAAGTAACCGAAATTAGACTAGACCTGCGCTATTCTTTCTGAGTAAGCTGATTGCTCTGTTCTACCGTAATTCGTATCCCCATGTAGAGATTTATGGTGCAAATTACCAAGACTGCTGCATTTCTCGCTGTTCCACACAAGAAAAAAATAAAAAATAAAATAATAACCATAATAAATAAACAAACATAAATAAAATAAAAAGCAAGAAGCACGATATGGCGCAGTATAAAAGTGGCGATTTCCTGCGAGGTGACAGATGGGAATACAGCAGTCCCTGCATAACGTGTCATGTGGTCGATGGCAACTATAATTCACCTGTTGCTGCACATAGGCAAAGGAAGTAGCACATATAGTCTATCACGGACACGATCAAAGGGTCGGGGTGGATCGAGGGGTGCGAGAGAAATGTGCAGCGCTAACATTCACAGCCCGAGCAGGCGAACTTCCGAATGAAGATGTAAATTCCGCTCCAGTAGTATACCAGTGCCGAGGTTGTCCATACGGCCTGAGAACACCGACGTGGCCGCACTTTGGGTACGACTGAAAAGAGGAGCAGATCTATGCACTCTAGGCTCTTGAGATGACAAGCAACCACGTCCATCCGTGGTTAAAATAACGGTTAAGTTTGTTAATTTTCACTTTTACTTCCTGTTTGGCTGTTGCCTTGGCTCTCTCCCTTAACAGATCGCTTAATTTGTCAACTCCTTGCGACTCTTGTTTCCAGTTGCCAATTTTGAACGAAAAGTGCTGTACAATAAGGGAAAAACCAGACGAGGTAATGGGTGACATGCATATTGCTTATAGGTTTAAGGGCCATTGCAGGGTTTAATTATGGATGCTGTCTCGCATGATTTTATTTTTCACCTTGTCTAACTCATATCACGGGTTCCGAGTATCTGCCAGCGTAGCGGCGAGCTATAACTCGAGGAAATAATGAAGCAAAAGGAAAGTTAAACGCAACTGGCGTTTTCTCCAGCCTCAACTCGTTTCTCGAGCATACAGACCAGCTGATCACGAACCGAATCCCTTTCCTAGTCCCTGGATCAGTCTAAAGAAAGAAGGTTGAACTAACGAAGCAACAGCGATGCACGTGACCGTTGAATAGATGGTGACAGAAAGTGAGAGAGGCACAAAGGAGAGATGCCTCGACCTGTGTAGATGGTGACAACTGAACGCATCTCGAGTTAATCGCGCGGGCACCGAATCGGTGAGGAAACTGGCCTTCACAGCCCAGGAGATGCCGATAACTACCGCCATCCAAAAGGAGTGAAATAGGCAGCTAACTTTTGACCGTCGAAAAGCTGTCAAGTCTCAACATTGATTTGGCGGCACTTAAGGAATGTGCGTGAGGAGTGGTGGCGTGGGCGGGAGCGGGAGGGGGAGGGGGAGGGCAGGGGCTCAAATCTCCTGATGTCAAATTTGCGTAACCGCCGACGTAAGCATCGGGCGGTCACCCGCAAGGTTGTCTGAACAGACCAACCAAACGCTCCCCTCGTTCTTAGGAGGTCACTTTTGTTTGCTTGAGAAACGAATAAGATTGCCTACACTGAGCGGCTTGTCTTATCTAATTGGCTGACAAGAGGCGAGGAGCACGCACAAGTGGAGAGGGATTCGATGTGGCAAAGCCACTGCACAGAAGATTGATAATCAGATGAAGAGGGTGGTGCCGGCGTCTGCGATTGGTCAGCTTTCCCTTACTTAGTTTGCGATGGCTGATCGAAAATCGCGGCGGCATGCAACGGAAGCTTAAGAATGATGCTAAAATTGATGCTCAGCAAAGGAGAATTGGCAGAACGAAGTCGTAAACATGCCGAAAGTTACACGTTACACGGCCACGCAAAAAGGTTTATTATACGCAAACAACCCATGCTCTCTGGCAGGTGCAAGTAACCAGTGCCTGAGCGATCGGTGGTAGCCATCTTTTATTCCTTTCGGAACGGGGCAGCCAGTTGCTTTTCGCAAGAAAATTCAGTTTTGTTCGGCATATTAATGCATCTTTAACGCGAACACATCACTTTGACGCGGTGAGTTTTTGCGGTTTTGTGACGTCGCGTGCCAGGCAGATGAAGTGGGTGCAGCCCCAAAACATTTGACCAATAGCCGTGGACTAATGGCGAAAAGGCGTCGAATCAGAAATCACTATCTTTCCTTCGTCTTTGCAGTCATGCATAATCAGTGTGTTCACATCACATCAGGTGGGGAGTTACCGTGGTCTCCGTGGCGTCGCGTGACAGACAGGTGAAGTGGGGGTGGCCCAAAAAATTTGTGAGCAATCGCGGAGGGCTGATTGCAAAATTGGAATTGAAAACTTTGGAATAGCTTTACATTATAGCGCCCATGGTTGTATATAAATGTTAGAGAGGCAGTCTTGTTTCTACACAGTGTCAGCTGGAATAATACTTCGAGCATGTCTGTGCCCCGAGATATCCGACTGCAAATTTTAATTGTGTTTGCATGATGATGATGAATTGTCGTTCACATGTCCTCCCTTATGTGACGCAGCTGTTGCGTGCGGCGTTGTCTGACAACGGGGTGGATGCACTGGCAAAGATGTTACCTGCCCCCCTTCCCCGTTCAAGATATCCTGCGCAACCGCGCGCGGCCGAAGTACAACGCCCCCCTCCCTCCCATCCTCCGGTGCCATGGTGCAATGCGCGTCACAGATGCGCTTCCTCCGCTTGCGCACGCGAAATTGAGCCGGCATCGATCGTCGGCTGACCGTCGCACACTTTCACTCGCACACACAGCGTACGGCGCTCGAGGACGATGTTATCACACGACGAGACCGGTATGTATGCATCGCAAAGAAAATCTGTAGCAACTGCCCCACTTGGATCAACGTCACCTACACATTCTTCTAGGTGGCGTAACATTGCCGCGTGCTCTTCACCTCCAGGCGCCTTCCTCGTTCGCTTGCTTCGCGACTTCAAATAGACACCACTGATTTCACGTGCTGGCCAGCTACGCTTGCGCGTAATATATGTGGTAAGAAAATTAAAGGAAACCACGCCATAGGACCAAAAATCCGCAGCACACAGTCCTATACACCCACGAATATATATACATATGAAGAAAATGCAAGTCGCACCCCACTGAGGCTTTTTTAGCCAATCCACCGTAATGGGCATGTGGCCGGCATACTATAGAAAATCGTCATCATAATCAACATATGGTGAACATCTGAAAGAGCTAGTTAGGTTGGCATGGGGGAAGTACACATGCGTTTGTGACCTGACGAACTTTCAAAGCGTAGGCCACAAGCGTACGTATGCTTCTCTCGTGAATCCATATGTTCATTCGTATAAACATTAAGTAAGAGTTGAACAAAATGTACATGAATGGCTCCAACAAGTCGACAGCCTTCTAGAGATGAAGAAATTTTAGAAAACTTGTTAGAGAGGCTCAGGCTCGGTTAGAGTTTGCCTTCTTTTTCGACGCATGATTGTGTCCCTGTAGAAATGTGTTCACATAGGCAATAAAGAAAAAAGGTTTGGCAGGTGTTTTGCAACACAAGAAGGTGAAAGACTGCTGCACATTTCACATGATGTTATACAGTCGGGGTTAGACTTCTTTGTAAGACATATTGCTAATGCATTAAGTTATACAATCGGGGCTAGACTTCTTGCAAGACATAACGAGCCGCAATGGGAAGTACACGTGTGGCACTAAGGCGAGCTCTTCACTAAGGCACAACGGAACACGCTTCTTCCGCAGTGGCGTACTTGCGCGGCCGTCCTCGCGAGCCGCCAAGAGCCTGCAAGCTCTTCCATCGCTCGCAGCCGCCGCTGCCGCCGTTCCTCCAACTGTGGCGGCGCAGTTTCGACTCACGACTCATAGCGCAGTTTCGCCAAGAACACCGCCAATATAGACAGTTAAGGCTTGCGCCTTAAAAAAAAAGTGTTCGTGGTCAAACAGTTAGAGCATTGGATGGCTGCGCTGGCGGGCCGAGATTCAAATCCTGGCGCCGGGCACGCTTTCTTTATATGTATATAAGTTAGGTTGAATCTACTCGGTGAGAACAAGACCAACGAGAGACAGACCAACTCAGGCCAAAACATGGAATATCAGGCAAAGAAAGCAGTGCTTTAATATTCATGACGGACAGCGGGATCGAACCTCTGCGTTCTCTCGCCTTCGGCACGCCGCTCGCGTTTTTGTCGCTTGGGTGACCGTGCATGTTTCAGTGCTTTCCCCGTAGCAGCCAACGCTATGTAAAAACTGTGTGCCATTGAATCGCCTTCATGATACACCTGGGTTGTTCATATTTTGAGAGTTCCTTGATGGAGCACAAAGTACATCGTCGTTTTAACATAGACTACATGACACATAGATCCGTACGAATGTATAACACTTATTCGCAGATCCCGTCACAATACGTATTTCTCTCGCTAGCGCTCCGTACGGTACCTATGCAGAACCCAACATTCGCCACGTATAAGTTAGCGTCGAACGGCCGCAGCAGAAATCATGCCTCTGGCGTCATACGACCGTCACATCAACGTGGCCGTCGTCTTGTTGATGTTGTCACACAGACGTAGTCTTGGATCACACCACATACAGCTACTCGATTTAAACAAATGCGTCGATCCACCTGGTAAAGCTTCTAGCAACCTCAAACAATGCTGGATAGCCAGATACGTGCAAAATGCTTCGCAAAACATCGGTTCTCACAGTGCGTGGCACCTGCACAATTTTATACAAGGTCTAGTACGTCGTGTCTTGTGACTTAACTGGTTTTAATCTTGGAAAATCCACTTCATTTTCTCGGAAAGATCCTATATGATTGCTAAGGGAGGCGTTTGTCACTAAGTCTGCTGTGCGTGTTTCTTCGTAATGCTCCACTTTGCCTTGCTGGCTCATGAAAGCTTCGTTTCCCAATTCCCAGTGTGTGGGGCATCTGTTTTCTGCCAAAAAGCAGTGCCAACATTTTCACCATACCACTTTTATTCGGCACGATATTTGACCGTTAGCAGAATACATTTTTACAGCATAATTTCAAGTACATTTGCCTTGAATTCTCAGATGGTATTTAAAGGACTGGAAGGAAGTGTACAGAATATTTAAATATGCTTTTGTGTAGTAATCGCTCACAATGCCAATCACATATGCCGACAAAACTTGCACACAAACCAGAGCAAGCATGAAGGCTTTTCATGGTGGAGTATGTTAAACTCGTCTGCGAACATTGGGCTCTACCAACAGTCATGCATGTACCTGTGACCGTGCTTACACTAGAGTAGTCTGTGCAACATGCGTTCTATGCTTCTTTTTAGGCGCGAGCGTAACTGGCCAGCGCGTGAAGTTGACCGTCTCTGCCTGAAGCCGCGAAGCAAGCGAAGGAGGAGGACGCCTGGGCCTCCACGCTGGCTCCGGTTTCTCCGCAAATTACATCTGCTCATTTAGTTAGCACTATGGGCAACCATAACGCTGAAATGTGAGGATAAAAATTGTTAGGCGTCTTTCATCCTCTTTAAACCAACACTTTGAACACAATATCTGGGCCTGAAATTGCGCTGCTGGAATATTTGCTATTAATGGATAAAGAAAAAAATTGTGAAGGACCCACCCTACTTACTTATCAAGGATACGTTAAGTATGCAAGCCGGACGTGCGTCTGGTTAACCTCGCTGCCTTCCCTGCCTTCTCTCTCTCTCTCTCTCTCTCTCTCTCTTTTAAGCATGCATTGGGAGGTGGTTATTTGCGGCACTGTATTGTACTCTGTTGTGAGGGGTGCTCCCTCTTACCACCGTGCCTTACTTGTACGCGCAATCTAATTGGTACTTTGAGCTCCACTTCCTCAAGCGACGCATTTGGAACCCCGTGTAGCGCCTTCAAGAACCTTCGATCGCACACGCTGCTACCACAGCCGCAGCGACTCAACGACAGCGTGTGAAAGCGCTAGCTGTCACGTGGGAAGAATGCAAGAACGCTCCCCTTATCACCGTGCCATCATGCAGTAGTACTAAATGGCACTGCCCCTGCCAGCGGCACTACCGTACTCTCCTACGGCGCGGTTTTTACGCGCAAGTGTAACTGACCAGCTCGTGAAATCGGCGGTGTTTGTCTGAAGCCGCGAAGCAAGCGAAAGAGGAAGGCGCCTGGAGGTAAAGTGAATCGCGCACACGCGAAAGTACGAAGGAACGCGCTGAGCACCCGGCAAAGTAGCCCTACCTTAAGTACTGTGTAGGTAACGCTGAGCGAGCGGGGTTGGAGAAACGAGACGAAGTGTCGCGGAGGAGGAAAATAGTCGGAGGCGCGCTTGGCGCGCTGAGTTGACTTCCTCTACCAGTAGCTACAGATTTTATTTGTATGCATATGTACCGGGTTCGTCTCGTGATAACATCATCCTCGCGCGCCGCACGCTGTGTGTGCGAGTGAAAGTATGTGATGGTGAGCCGACGATGGCTGCTAAATCTCGCGTGCGCAAAGGGAGGAAGCGCGCCGTATTCCGTCGCGTCCATGGCACTGGGGAAGGGAGGGAGGGGGCTTTGTAGTTAGGCTGCGCGGTCGCGCGGGCTTTAACTTGAAAGCGATCTGCTTTGGGGACACAGTCTAAGAGGGCGTCGTCTCTTAGCTTTGCGTGCGCTGTGTTGTTACTGCTCAGTTTGCGTGGAAGCGATAGGCAGCACGAAGGCCACTTTGCTCGCTGCTGCTGCGGCGATTGCTTATGCCAGCGTTTTGACGGCGACTGTCCGCGGTCACCGAGTGTAAAGTGTTCATGTTTGCGTGTGCACGCTGACACCATGCTAGTTAATTTAGATAGTAAGAGAATGTGTATAGTGGGGCCTTCGACTCCGGCGACGGCTGCGTATGGCATGGTCGCAAGAGCCCTGCCTTGAATACGATCTGCGAGGCGGACACTGTTCGCGTCTAGGCGCACCGAGGGACGATAACGTCGTGTGCGTGTGCGATAGTGCGTGTCACCCGCGTTCATGAGCTGAAACGTCACTGTAACTATTTTTTATATTTTCTGTAAATGGGGGGTTATTTATACAAAAAAAATTTGCACGGGCACTTTAGACAGCTTCGGGGTGGCAATGCGAAATCAATATACCGTTTGTAGACCCCGAAACGTCATGAATGCGCTCAATTTAATACGAAAGGATTATATGCACCATGAAGCGGAAAATCCGGCGTTGTTCTCATCTAATGGTGCCAAGTTTTCACCTCCTTGGATGGCACCAACCCCCACGTGATCAACCCAGGGATGAAGTCACCGTCCCGGCGCCGAGCCTGCTGCGGCTCGCACTGCAAAATCCCACTTTGAACAGCCACGGCGTCGGACCTGGCGTACTCCCAAAATTGGATTAAGGTGGATTAAAGTGCACTAAGGTGGATTAAGGTAGATTAAGGTTGATTAAGGCGATTAATGTGGATTAAGGTCCGTACATATTAGAGTAAGGTGGATTAAGGTAGAGGTTTAGTTTAAGGTTATAACAGACAAGTCCTAATGCTTTCGCTTTCAAACCGCGAAGGATACTTAAGTGACTCTCATTTTTTTTATCACTCAGGAAATGGCGCCATCTCCTCTCTGTTGGCTGCGCCGTCACCTGCCTAATGACGTACGTACCAGTCCACACGCCACACCTCTAGTCAGCCAGATGGCTGCGACGTGACGTGTGCAATAACGCACTCACTAGGCACAGCTTTAGTCAGCCAGAACCGCGGAACCACTGTTGGGTCAGGGAAGCGTGCTTATCTGGCAACCCGGAGGATCGGGTTCGATTTGCACCCAGACCGAAATGTATCAAATTTTCTTTTCCAAGCCATTAATTTACTGTGTTCACAGGAACCTCCCTCCGAAATTTGACGGAAATCCGAGCATTTCTGACGTGTTTTTATTGTTTGCGTCGACGGCCATAGTTAGTACCATCTTCGCGTGATGGGTCATATAATGCTTTCGCATTAATGAAATGTTCAACTGCGAGTCGGCCTAGTTGGAACAGATTCATTTTTAAAAAAAACTTATAGTGCGCAAAGCAAATAGCGACGAACAAAAGGAGCAACACAAGGACGAGCGCTCCTTGTGTTGCTCCTTTTCTTCGTCCCTGTTTGTTTTGCGCACTATAAACTTTTTTTTTAATGAAATGTTGCTTTTACTGGGTATCTGTGGCTCATAGCGGAGCAGTTACAATGTGAGCGCTGTCTTTTGTTGGTACACGTTATGGGTGTAAATATCAGGAACACCGAGTTCGGCGTGCGTCCGAGTTTGCCCTGCAGAAGTTTTTGTGGTAAAAAATTGCAATAAGAACCTACTTTGGACCGGTGTCTGTATGGACAGCAACGTGAAGGTATTGCAGTTCTGAAAACTAGCAAACAAAAATTATCTTTGAAAAATGAAAAATAATTACTTGTGAACGAGTCCAAGTGTTAGCGATGCTAAATCGGCGCTGAGCCAAACAAGACGATAGTGTGATTTATGATTTGTAGGGAAGCTCGTTACAGTATTTGCCCGCCTAATATAATGTTGACGCTTGTTGTGTGTCCGGTATATTTTGCGTATTCTTCTTTTCTTTTTTTTGGGTCGGCACTATATACTCTTACATTAACTACGAATTCAGAATAAAGCTGCTAAAAGTGACCCGGTGAGTTCCAACCGATCTTGCGAGAGTGGCCGGACGGCAACGGGCATTTCTTCGCACGCAACGAGAGATTCCGTGTGATCGTGCCTGTTTTGTCGCCGCCTATATCTCGCGGCTCCTCGCGCGATGGAAAGTTACCCGGTGTGAACGCGACGTTATTCTCTCTGGTGTGCCATTCTTGAGGAGAAACTGGCGATGATACGCTGTCTCATGAGAATGCCGGTGCCGAGACACGGGACAAGACTTTCAGCGGCTATGTGACTAACGCCTTACAGTCATATCATAAGAAGCCAACAAACACTGACACCAAGGACAACATAGGGGAAATTACTTGTGCCTAATAAATGTAATAAAGAAACGATAAGTTAAAGGTAATTAAAGTGGATGAAAAAACAACTTGCCGCAGGTGGGAACCGAACCCACAACCTTCGAATTTCGCGTGCGATGCTCTACCAATTGAGCTACCGCGGCGCTGTTTTCCCATCCACTTTTCTTGGGTATTTATGTGTCCTAGTAGAACACCGGGAGTGTTAGCCAGCGCCACCACTCATAGACCTTGGCGGCGGACGTGGAACGTCGTTTTTGCCGCAGGCGTCACGAGAACGTGATCTTTTTGGGTGAAGGCAACTGGTCAATAAACCCACATATGCTACCTGAAGGCATCAATGTTGCCGGAGTCGAGACCCTCGTTATGCCTTACAGTGTACGTTTCGGGAAGGCCCGCTCCGCTTACGCTCCTCGGTTCTCCTATATCTCCCCCCCCCCTTTTTTTTTTGCCTTGCAGTGTATGAGCTTCTTAAAGCAAGCAGTTTAATTTGCCACTCTCCCCCATTTTTGTGCTTTGTGGTTAGGGTTTCACTTCTGATACAAAGCCGCCGATGCTAAAGGAAGCTTGCTCTCGCCTCACCGACTTGTGGTGCATGTTCGTTGCCGATCGCGCCAACTCATCTTCGAGGCGGACGGGCTGGTGCTCAAGTGCTTTACGGCGTATATCAAGGTTTGAATCAAGGAGGATCTGAGATTGGAGGCCGTAGCAGGGATGCTCGAGAAGGACAGTCCTCTTCTTCCCATCAGGAGAGAGCCAAAGTCGTCTTCCGCAGCCGCCACTGGGGAATAGGGCGGCGGAAAAAGAATTCGGCAGTCACCTCCGACGCCGGCGCTCGCGCCGCTGAAGGCAGCACACAAATAATTTTTCGGCTCAGGCATGCACCCAAGGAGAGGCCCGCACCCCCCCCCCCCCCCCACCCGAAATTAAGCGGCATACCCCCCTCCAGCTTCCCGCCCACGCCACCACTCCTCACACACATTCCTAAAGCGCCGCCAAATCAATGTTGAGACTTGACAGCTATTTGGCGGTCAACATTTTGCTGCCTTTTTCACTCCTTTTGGATGGCGATACTAATTGGCATCTCCTGGTGTGGGAAGGCCAGTTTTCTCATAGATTTGGTGCCCGCGCAATTAACTCGAGATGTGTTCAGTTGTCACCACATCTTCAACGGCCACGTGCATTGCTGTTGCTTCGTTAGTTCAACATTCTTTGTTTAGAATGATGCTGGGACCAAGAAAGGGATTCGGTTCGTAGTCAGCTGGTCTGTATGCACTAGAAACGACTTTCGGCCGGACAAAACTCCAGTTGCGCTTAACTTGTCCTTTTGATTCATTATTTCTTCGAGTGACGGCTCGCCGCGACGGTGGCAGATCGTCGGAACCATATACTGGCGATATGGGTTAGATAAGGTGGAAAATAAAATAATGTGAAACAGCGTGCGTCATCAAACCCTGCAATAACCCTTAAGAGGAAGCTTTAGCTCGGGCCCAACCCCGACGCGGCCTATTCACATACATGTAAAACGCAAATACGCTTTTCTGAGATAACCCCTAGACCGCTTTTAATGAAATTTCTTGCGTTCGAGACGGAAAGTTAAATTCTAGTGACTGTTGGAAGTGGAATTTAGATTTAATGCCTGAATTTTGTGAAAAAGTTTTTAAAAATTCGAAAGTTAAAAAAAGATAGACGCACACAGTTTATAAATTAATAGCTCTGCATTAAAAACAAATACCGCGGTTCTGTAAACGCCATCCATTAGATCACTCAAAGCGGACAAATTGGATATGTCAATTTATATCTTACGTGAATTTGTTACGTAGTGTACAAGGGTTCTGCAAAAGCTGTATTTCCATATTACCTAATTCTTATATTCATGTGTAACATATCAATTTTCTCCACTTTAGATTTTTCAATAAAACATTGACAATCTGAATCAAAAATTCGAAACTAACGGTCACTAGATTTTAGGTTTTCCTTTTAAGTGCAACAAACCTCGTCAAATTTGCTGCAGTAGTTGCCGAGAAAAACAAATTCTCCTTTTACATGTATTTAGATAAGAGCACCCGAGCTAAAGCTTCCCCTTAAACCCATAAGCAATATGACTGTCACCCGCTACCTCATCTGGTTTTTTCCTAATTGTACAGCACTTTTCGTGCAAAATTGGCAACTCGAAGCAAGAGTCGCAAGGAGTTGAGAAATTAAGCGATATACTAAGGGAAGAGAGCCAAGGCAAGAGCCAAACAGGAAGGAAAAGCGAATAATAAAAAATTTAGCCATTGTTTATGAAAATCTTTATGGATCAACATCTTTTTGTTTAAAAAGGAAGTGGAGAAAACGCCGCCGGAAGTGGAGAACAATTCCGTGTGTTTTGAATGACGTTTCTACAGTTATCAGTCGAGCCGCCTGACGAAGCCACTTCTCTGCTGTGCTTATGCATAGGTGTTTTTCTAACCTTCCGCGGTGGCGCAGTACGTCTAGAACCGCCGCGTCCTGCGCTCTACAGGGTTGTACGGGACTGGGGGCCATGCATCGTTATGCAACTTTCCAAGTATTAATGCACGTTGGATGTGACATTTACCTTGGTAGAACAGTAAACGAGGGATCCAAAACAACTGTGATTGTTCCGCAAATATATATTCCTTGATCATTTTCCAGAGGTAATTCCAAGAACGCTGCTATAGTCGGATAGAACTCAAGTGTGCAGTCGAAGTCCCGCCCATGCCCTCATAACCGCGAGCCACTGTACCTCCGAGAGGCTGGAAATAATTCGTATTACAAACTTTTCCTGTTACCCAAATCAGGCGGTAACCACAAAAAAAAATATTAGTGCGTAAATTTATACGTTTTCCCTCGCCTACTATAGTAGAATGGCGAATGCCTAATTTTTTATTGAACTGAAATAAAATGCTTGTTTCCCTGCAACTATACAGTATATTGTGAAGTTGCACTTCAGTTGGCAGTTTCATTAGTAGAACGGGCTCAGCAGTGAGATGAACTGTATTGCAGACTTTTGAAGATTTAATTAATTAATTGTGGAGTTTTACGTGCCAAAACCGTGAGGCATGCCGTAGTGGGGGACTCCAGAAATTTGGACTACCTGGGGTTCTTTAACGTGCACCTAAATTGAAGGACATGGGTGTTTTTGCATTTCGCCTCCATCGAAAATGCGGCCGCCGTGGCAGGGATGCGATCCCACGACCTCGTGCTTCGCAGCCCAACATCATAGCCACTAAGCAACCATGGCAGGTAGACTTCTGAAGAGTGAAATGCTCAGACTCTATACACTTTGTCCATGTCTGTTGCACACCTCATTGCTTCCGTCGATGAAAAGACTCTTCAAGAACAGCAGACGCTCCAGAGGTATCAAGTACGACGCCAGTTTGAAGAGGCCACATGACGACGATTTTGTTTGCTTCTGTGATTGGTTGGCGGAGTAACACAACTCCGCGTGGTCCCTGTGTCTAGGTTGTCAACTGCTATTTGTTTTGAAGTTGTATGCTACTATAGAAATCTTTAGTTTACACTTTCGCTTTTATCATTGTTCTTGGCAGCGTTCTACCTGCGCTTCTTTCCTGCGCGATTCCATTTGACGTGATTCCTTGATTGCATAGTAAAGGAGAGGTGTATCTCACAGGCGTACCTGTGAGATACACCTTAGTTAATTTCTCTTTTGCGGGTTTACGCATCTTTATAGCGAATGGCGGGCATTACCCATATTTGTACTAGTACAAGTACCCCCTCCCCACCTCTCATTTGCATAGAAAAGTTACCTTGGGTTAGGGGGAATAGAAAGAGGAAAACCATGCAGCTGGCTCGGCTCTCTTTAAGAGGGGAAGTGATGGCGCATTGTGTTTTTGTGGGTGCAGCATGTTTGTAATTTTTTGGTTTTCACCGACTATAGAAACTTTCTTTTTCTATTTTACAGGCTCTGCGTGATTGATCCGGTGTAAAAGAGGGACAACCAGCGGGAGGACCAAGGCACTAATCGTCTCCCGAAGCCCTATTGAACATCAATTTGAAGAATAGCCCACCCTTTCTCTACCGCATTATGTGGGTAAGCGAAGCTTGTCCTGCGTGCACCTGACCTTGGTCATGGTTATGTGACCCACAGGTAACAGTGCTGGATTTCTTCGGCCTTCACCTCCCTCAGCTCGGCATCTTCTCGTTGCTGTCGCATTGCCTGGGCTCGGGTGGCTCTAACGGCCGGATCGGCGCGCCGAAGGCGAGCCCTTTCACGGGCGAGTTGTCGCCGCCGCTCGTAGAACGCTGCCCGTTCCTCGGGGGAACGCACGAGACGTGGCCGTTCCATACGTTTTCCGAGACGGTACTGAACTGAAACGAAGCCGGCGCAGCGCATGCGAGATCCTTTCCAGCCCTTTCCCTCCTCGGACGAAGCGAAACGGCTCTGATTGGTAGCGCGCGCGGCGTGTCAGCGCGCGCCTATGCAGCTGGAACCCTTGCTAATCACTCACGATCCGGCACCGGCGCAGCTGTCAGCTCATCAAACCGCCCTTTCCCGCAGCTGCTCTACTCTGGGAACAACTGGGTCTTTGCGTGACCACGACAACGCCCCTTGTGAACCAATACAAGCTTCACTTGAAAAAGAAAGGAATAAGGAGCAGCAACGCACCGCATCGGTCTAATAAATATTGACTTCTGTTCGCAACCGAATTAGCCCGACGAGCGTTTTAGACTGGTGAACTAAGCCGGTGTTAACCACACTCTCCCGCTCATCTGTCCGGTGGCACGAAAAATGGTACATCTGCACCGGGTGGCGTAGTGGCTATGGCGTTGTTCTGCTAAGCGCGAGATCCTAGATTCCATTCCCGGTGGCGGGGACCGTATTTATATGAGGGCACAATGAAATAAGATTTGCGGAGCGTTTACTGGCTAAACCTAAAAGAATCCCGGGAGGGTCCAAATTATTACGGGTTCTTCCAGTACGGCGTGATTCATGGCGATATTGTATTTTTGGCCAGTATAACCTCAGAATTTACTTACGAACGGTGCTGCGCTAACATGAGAGGGCTTGTGGTCTCTCGGCCAGCACGATATTTCTCTTAGATCTGGCGTTAGCATGCGTCAATAAAGTTAAGCTGCAGGCGCGCAAAAGGTTTAAAAGAAGCAGAAAACTTTCAAGGAATGTTTCTAGTGGTAAATAATTTTTGAACACCCTAAAATGACGGAGTGTGAGTTCTGGTCACTCCCGAAAAATAATATGTTGCTAAATTCCGTTTCTATTTAATAAGATTCTTCAATATTTTGACGCTATGTAATTTCTCGGCCATATATACACATACTTGCAGAAGTAACCCTGCGCCTAATGCAGAAATAATTAATTTTATCTTATTCTACGAGTTGTGCTTGCCAAACCGATATGATTATGAGACACGCCGTAATCGGGGACTGCGGAATAATTTTGACCGCTTGAGGTTCTTTAACGTGCACTTACCTCTAAGTACACGACCGCTTTTGCATTTCGCTTCCAACGAAACACGCCTGTCGTGACCGGAATCCAACCCTCGAGCTTGGCAAACAGTTACGTGCGACGCTACGGTTATATGCAACCGATCTATACTAAATTGAATAGGTAGACATGGACTGTTTTGTCTATAGCAGGCTGTAAACAATCCAGCTTCAATAAAAAAAATTTTCGAAATGCAATTATTGTTATTATTGTTATTATTATTATTATTATTATTATTATTATTATTATTATTATTATTATTATTATTATTTGTGGTTAAAACATGGTTACACATGACAGGAAAGGAAAGGCCAGGAGCAGGCTGGCAACTTACCCCGGGAGGGGCACAACGGCTGCCTACTCTTCAGAAAGGAGGAAACAGAAACATAGAAATGGAAGATAGGAAGAACGGAAATGCAGTTTCCCTGACCCTTCTCGCGCTATTCCCCTGACCCGCATAAACAGAGAAGTCTGCGCGAAACGGGTCCGTCGCTTAAGAGGAAGCTTTAGCTCGGGCCCAACTCCGACGCGGCCTATTCAAATACATGTAAAACGCAAAAAAAACGTTTTTCTGAGATAACCCGTGGACCGATTTTGATGAACTTTGTTGCACTTGAGAGAGAAAGTTAAATTCTAGTGACTGTCGCAAGTGGAACTTCGATTTAGAGCCTGAATTTTGTTAAAATGATTTCCGAATATTCGACCGTTTAAAAAAAATAGAAGCACGAAGTTTACAATTTCATAGCTATGCATCAAGAAAAAATATCGCGGTTCTGTAAACGACATCCATTAGATCATTCAAAGCACACAAATTCGATATGTCATTTTACATCTTACGTCAATTTGTTACGCTGGTTACAAGGGTTCTGCAAAAGCTGTATTCCTATAATACTAAATTTTTTATATTCATGTGTAACATATCAATATTGTGCGCTTCAGATGTACTATTATATGCAATTCACAGAATTGTAGTACCCTTTTTCGTTGTTGAGTTGCAGAGTTGTAAACTTGATAGTTTCCTTTTTTGAAAATTTTCGATATTTGCCGATTTTTAATAAAAAATTGATGGCCTAACTAAAAAATTCGAAACCAACAGTCACTATATATTAAGTTTTTCTTTTAAATACAACAAACCTAATCAAATTTGGTGCAGTGATACATGTAAAACGAATTCTCCTTTTACATGTATTTTGATAGGAGCACTCGAGCTAAAGCTTCCTCTTAAGGTCTAGCAGGATTCGTACGGGAGTACCAAATTTTGAACATCGGCTTTGCATGTTGTCCCTAATCGCGGCCGACGTATGAAATCTTTGAAAACTTTGAAATCGTGCTCAACGCCCCCCCCCCCCCCCCCCCTGTTCCCTCCTACTCAAAACGTAAAAATAACAGTCAAAACAATTTCTCAAGATAAGTGAAAAAAAAAATCAGACAGTGCATGTCTTAAGTCTCATCGTCGCTATAGCTAAATAATACGGCTGGCAAAAGCTATACAAGCAGTGAGATTATTTTTCAGCATTTGCAAGTCAAATTTAAGTAACCCTTGACAAAGCACTAACTTGTCCGAAACATTAAGGCATCTTTTTATTCAAAAGAAAACAGAACACCGTCCTCCACTTTACTTAACGTGACTACGAAACCCACAGTAAGTTTTTTTCATGCCTCACGCGTGGTTGGAATGGATGGCTTGAAATGCGATTTTCTAGGAAAATCACTGCCTTTAAAATTAATTAGGCATAGTTAAAAACAGGTAACACACATGCGTGTGTTCAGCAAGGTGCATGTTATTGCCGCATACATATTTTCAACTGGTTCGCCACTAACACTACGTATGCAAATTGTGGAAGATGTACGTGATTCCCTACAAAGACTACAAAAATGTAGAATATAATTTGGCAATGTTCTTCTTTTTTCATTTCGGAGGCGGTCTTGTCCTCCTGGTTTAGGTGCCATAACGAAAGATTAGGGACAATGTGCAAATATTGTTGCGCAATAGCTGCCACCATAAATATCGCGGTCCGCGATAATTATGACGAATTACCCCCGCCCCGTAGGCGAGTATGGGAATAAACTTTATTACGGAGACCATGCTATTACTGCCTGAAGGTGCGCAGCCACCCTATTGCAGGTAGCCGCGGCCCTGCGCTGATAGCCTATTCCTGTCCACCAGCCGTAGCTGGTTAGAAGAGAAGGAGAAACTTTATTAAGGAATAGTACGGCGGTTTTTGTTGTGGTGGCCTAAGGTGGCGGCTCGAAGTCCTTGGACTGAGGCGGCATCTTCGGCTACCCAGAGCTGGTCTGCCAATCTACCCAGAGCTGGTCTGCCAACTCTGAACTTACTTTTGAGACCCGCCTCCCAGCGGCGGCTACGCCGATGAAGAAGGCCCCCGGCGGCTCCCGCAGCCGGGGCGGCGTCGGGAAGAAGCGAGCTCGAGGCTTCTTGTACTCTGGCAACGGCCGCGATTATAGACGCGTCGCGAACGGAGGTAGTTTCAGTACCGTTGTTGCCGGCACATTCCCATAGCATGTGTCGCAGCGTTGCTCTCTGTCCGCAAGCTTTACACGCATCTGTTGGATATAAACCCGGTAGCAGTGATGTAAGACGGCGGGACTAGGTGTGTGTCTGGAGCAAGTGTAACGCTACGGCCTCGCTCCTGTTTAATTTATCGTGCGGTGGGGTGAATGTGCTGGTTATAATAAAAAAAATAAAAAATGAATGCGCGTTCTGAATATTGACTAAAAGCCGATATACAAGATCTGTGATTTAGGCTTGTTGGTATCTCATATCGAAATTGTTCAATGTAGGAAACCAGCCAACAGACAGAGGAGGAACAATTAAGCAGATACAAAGCGCTGCTGTTCATCGATGTGGATTGTGGTCATACGTGTTTGTCCCATGCGTCCGTGCGCTTGCTGCGCTACCCGGAACGCCATTCCGCTGACGCTCTACAGCCGAAAAGACGCCGCCATTTCGTCGTGCGTGTGCCGCCGAGCTATCGGTGATATTGCGCATTGTTTGTTAAAGCGTCCTCAATATGATACTGAAAGTCAACTGCTCATATCGTATGCGAGGTTTGAGTGGCGCTCGTTCACTTTACCTGTCCCTCTTCCCTAAGTAGTGTGTGCACTGCGAACGCATCCAACATACTTATATAGATTGAATCAATCGCGGGATGGCCCGGCGCACAAATGCAAGCGAGATTTTGTTCACGCGTGGATGCTAGATATTTAAGGGCGAGGGAATTCGGCTCCTCCTCAAGTTCCTCCACAATACAGAGCTGGAATGCGAATAGGCGTTGATCCGAGCTTTCTGCGGGAAAACAAGAATAGCACCTCTTTCCTTTATGGAACTTCTTTCTCTCTCTCGCTCTCTCTCTTTCTGTTTCTCTGGAATTCGTATGGTGAGCCGTGTGGGCAGGCTAGCAGGCGGAAATAGAATGCAGGATGCGCAGTAGATGGTGTAAATACATCCCCGCCGTTTATTCTTTCTCGTAAGCATTCCGACGTGCTTTAGGCACTACAGTTTCGTAGTAAGTGGCGCTCGGGCGGAGGAATTGGAGGCAGCATTTGCAAGGTAAGACACGCTTACAGTCGGCAACACTCCTCTTAATCCTTTTCCCCCGTCCCTTACTCCTCCTCCTCCTCCTCCTCCTCCTCCTCCTCATCATCATCATCATCATCGTCGTCGTCTTCGTCATCGTCAAAAAATCCCTGGTGGTACATCAATACAGTTATACTTTGAATTACTTCGCGCAATAGGCTAAACTTCTGTTTTGTCCTAGCTCAATTCTGAAATCAACACCGTACGTTCTTTGGCCAACCGAAAAGTGATACTAACATTCACCATTCAACCTTCGTCGAGGTTCACTGTGGCCCTTTTGGAAACCGATAGAGTTAATAAGTGGCTTTGAAGGACAGCAGTGCGTTCAGGTATAGAACAAGTTCGTCTTCATTCCCTGACAGACGTTAGATCGTGCGGCTACTCGGTGATCAAAGCCAAAGTTATGCAGATATCAAATGTCTCTCCCCTGCTCCCTCGTGGGAACCTACAACGCCGACCAACCTTCTTGCTTTTGAATAAAGGGCTCTATCCTTATTTTTAAGCAAAGACAGTTGGATAATGTACAATTGCAAATTTAGTAAAGTTCGAACTGTCGTTAAAATACGGGAAGATAAACACGCACGCGAAAAAGTTTTGATAAACTGAACGTGCGCCAATATCTTCTTTCACAGGAAGCGGGGTGAAATCTCACCCGGTTGGCGGGAGAAGCGGTATTCGTTTTCATTTAGAACAAATCGATAAATGTCGGGTCAGGGTTAGGCCTGTACTCACTGCCCTCTCATATTGCTTTTGACGCTTCAATTTTTGTGCCTCTTCTAATGCAGAAAGAAAGCGCGGTAAGAGCTTCAGTATGAAAAAAAAAAAAGAAGTTACAGGATATCGATTTATAGGAAGAGGTGCTTGAGATGTTAACACGTATTTCTTTTACGGTAGGTTTATTTGACGTTATAGTTTTCACTGACTGAGCTTATAGCCAATATTTCCTCTCTCTGCTCTTACAAACAGGATAACAGGGGCTTCAAAAGCAAACATAAAAGCAGGATTTAACAATAACGGATGGAGTTTCCGAGCGCTAGAGTTTCCTCTATTCCGGCTTCCAACAGCGTCCTGTGGTGCAGGTCAAATAAAGGCCTTACGACGTATTCAGTCGGAGAACATCTAGTCCAATACACCAAATAAAACAAGCGGCGCAACTGATTACAAACATGCATTGCTGAACAAGCGTTGGTCACAAAACTTCTAGGGGTGTCCAGCGTACGCATGCTCCTTCGCGCACATAGGCATGAAGCAAAGAGGCAAGCCACAATTTGGAAATAATTTTGAACATACCCCGTATGCTCCCTTCTGGTTCTATGAAATCGCGCACAAATGTAGTATGCACAGGCATTAAACAAGCCACATATTTTTGGTTATCTTATGCCGCATGTAAGAAGGATTCAACCCAAAACGACAAATTGTTTGAATAACTCGCCTACTAATATAGAGTCCGAGAAGTCATGTAATTTACTCTCACTGACATAACATCACAGCTACTATCACAGAACAGTGCCAGCATGGCTTTCTGGTTTTAGTGCACCGTTACATTTGGTTTTTATGCGAAGTAGCTATCTTGAGTGCACTGTCTTCCTGCCAGCATGTGCGAAGTCTCTCATCCAGAATAATGAACATGTTCCTTGTTCACTGATTAGTGCAATTCATCCAAACACCGCTAAATTCCTCAGAATAAACACATTGAGGGTATGATGCTTAATGTAGGACACAGAAAGTAAATAGTTTATTTGTGTCCAGCATCGCAGGGGGCGCGTATGGACGGGGACAGCAAGAATTGATTTTAAGATACTTCTTATATTTAAACTTGGCTCACGTCATCTTCCTACACCCGTAGCCGATATTTACCATTCTAAATGTCGAACTCCCGAAGGAGCTCCGGACAACTGATAGAATTCACTTAATTAAAAAAATCTGACTTACCTAAACTACCACCCGCATTGTCTAAACGAAAAAGAGGTTGACAGAGGAAACTACTACAGCCCTGGTTGCGCACGTCTGATCGTTCGTAAAATCCTACAGTTGTGGCTTTTTTTCAACTGCACAAAGTATTTTAGTCGGCCATAATAGCGTCATGGGTCTGCGTATCTCGCCCGTAATGAAGAAGGTGCAAATATTGACGCTTCGGCGTGCCCTGCTAGCGTTTCTTTTTTTTTTTATTTCCGAACGACAATTCTCATGAAAGAGGCTTTCATCCAGACTTCGTATGCTTAAACGGAGTCAGTGAGACCCAGCTGCCGAAGTCAAACGAGTAAGCCGCGTTATTGTCGCTTCAACCCATCATCTTTTGTAGGCTCTTTGCAATGTCTTTTTTTTTTCAGTCCTTCGACCAAATGTCGTTTAACTTCCCAACCGCCGTTCTTGGTGAGCTTCTTTAGCTTCGGTCTGTCTAAATAAATCTGCGACCGCCTGCGATTTTTGAGAGAGCAGTGAACCTAACTAAGCGCAAGACGCTTCGCGCAAGCGCCTCGAATTAGATATTGAGATTTGTCAATGTGGTAGCACAGATAAGCCGTGACGACGAGCCGAGCGGCCGCTCTCTCGTTCAGCGTCGAAAGCTAGCGCGAGCACTTTCCCGGCAGAAAAGGTTGTCGCCTCCATGCGCATACATAACATGGACAGCGACGCAGATGAAAAAGAAAATCGAACAAATAAATAAGATTACTACAGAAGAGGTTCCCGAGTCAGACCAGTCCGTATTTGCGCGCCTGACGCACCGCTCATGGTGGTCAAACATACCGAGCGCTCGCACTTCTTGCCACCGCTGGGTGCTGAGAACGCCTTCCAGAATGTTTGCTCACGCGGCTGAGTGGACGTCGCGTTTGCAGGAGGTTTACCTTGGCCGACTACGGGCAGCCAAACTGCTGTGCGCGTGGGCCAGCCCATGTTGGCGATTCCGAAGTGAACTTCGGAGTCGAGAAGGATCTATGTAGCCTGGTTTCGCAAAGTGACGGTGCGTTTATCTTTAGTTAGAGACTATATAATGGTGAGGGGCCCGAGTTACTAAGATCGTGGTACGTTCCTCATTCGCGTTTATATTTATTGCACGAAAATTTTAAGGGCAACGATACGTTGTCCTAGTTTTTAAGTGACAGCTGGCGCAGCATGAATTTGCCCAAAATTCTGCTCGACGTCACGTCATAACGTATTAGAGGTTGGATTGTGCAACATTTTTACGAGACACACAGAAGAGACACACACCACACACCATAACGTATCGCCCGTTCCCGTGCCAATCAGGTTACCGTCGGATTTGGTACGGCGGTTCATTCAATAGCCGGAGTATAGCGTGCACATTTTCAACGTGTGCTTTAATAAAGCTAGTTTTTTCGCCCAACCCAGGTGGCTTATTGCACTGTCAAATTATAATGCCAGAGATCAATACGTTATTTACTCCGTTACAGATATCTGTTTAAATCAATTTCTTGCACATGTATCATTACCTTAAATTTTGACATTTAGAAACGTAGGCTGAGTATAAGAAGACATACACGAACTGAAATTTGTGCATGACTGAATGAATGAATGAATGAATGAATGAATGAATGAATGAATGAATGAATTTTATTCCCCTTTTAAGAGAGGGGAGGGGCCGGGGGGGGAGAGAGAGAGGTCTAAGTGCTCCAGTCCCAGCAGGCGTCCGTCCCCACATTATGTGGCTAGACGTCCGTCTACCAGTCGTGGTAGGCATCCGCTACCTCCTGAGCCCTAGTCTGTAAGAATGGATACTTGACTTAAAGCGGAAAAGAACCAGGAAACAAGAAGGAAGACCAGACAGGACGTGCGCTGCTTCAAAATTAAGTTTATTCTTGGAAAAACACGCCTACTTATCAGCCGACACAGATCAAAGGCAAAGTACATCATTGTCCAAGCGCACTCCAAACCCCCCAGATAGGTTAAGAAAGTTGTAAAATGCTTCATCGTGACATGGCTATGCTCATATTATAAAAAAAATAAATAAATAAGCTCCCGAGCATAGAACATAGAAACAAGCTCTGACTCAGACCTTTATCATGTGGGCACTGATAGTGTTGGATTTGCAGCGAAAAACGATTAGTCAATATATACTATTTCCTTCTTGTGTCCTCGCTCTATTTGCGGTTTAAAGGGGTACTGAACCATTTTCAATCGAAGCGGAGTAAGGCACTTGAAGTGAAGATAGCCTATTTCCGAAATTCTCTGCCGTAAAAAGTACTTCAATGTGTTCAGCAAAAGCGGAGTTATTGGCAATCAAACACGGCCTCCATGGTGCTTCTACTGCTTCAATGCCTTGCACTACGAAGGCTACGGCGGGGAGGGGCGTGCCCACAGCACTCCGCCTTCTACATGTCACCGTGGCGCGCAGTTCGCTATATCGTAAAGCTATTCCAAACTTTTATATTCCAATTATGCAATCACCGCTCCAATCCAATCCAATCAATCAACCAATCAACCTTTTTGGACCATCCCCACTTCACCTGTCTGTCATGCGACGTCACGAAAACCGCGATAGCTCTCCATCTGATATGACGTGTGAACAATTATTATGCACAACTGCACCAAACAAAAGAAAAATAGTTTTGGTCATTCGACGCCTTTTCGCCATTAGCCCTCGGCTATTGGTCAAATGTTTTCGCGCTGTACCCACTTCACCTGCCCGTTATGCGACGTCACAAAACCACGAAAACTCACCGCGTCAAAGTGACGTGTACGCGTTAAAAATGCATTAATATGCCGAACAAAACTGAACTTTTGTCTGAACAGCCGCAGGCTGGCCCGTTCCGAATGGGATGAAAGATGGCTGCGACGCGCCAGACAAACGCGGTTGTCCTCAGTGAGCCAGTGGAATCGTCTCGATAACCCGCAGCGGCCGCGGTGTCTACGCTATATACGTAACCGACCGCAGCTGCATGCAACTGCAGTACGCATGCGCAGCGTTAAGTTTGTGCACGACAGGGCTGGAGTGCATGCTCGCGCTCATATGCTACGCTCTGACCATGCTACTTGGTGCGGACCGGCTTTGTCCTGCACCAGCTTCGCCGCTGGATAGTAGCCACATCCAACTTGCGCGTTTTTGAAGCGCTATCAGCTAGTCTGCTAAGGCGTCTAACCAGGAGCACTCCGTAGTGAGCGCGTGTGGTCTAACTTTAATTTTCGCGTGGTTCGAGGATATGTGAGAGTTCAAAACTAGCCGAAAGTAGTGAGAACCGCCAGCTACGACGCCGACAAGCAGGCTGCCTAAAGTTTCATTCCTACGCGGCTGGCCGCGGCCGAGTGTCAGCAGACGATAATCCGGACGATAATCCGATAATCCATTGTTTCTTCCGGAAGTACGTAATTATTATTGAAATTCTAAAGCACATTTTCGCTTACTTCAGCCTGTTTATTAAACTTCGTCAGTAGCAGCCGCGCATCAGAATCTGCTTTATTACGAAATAAAGTGTCCAGAAGATAATGAGGAGCAGGCTTCGGGTGAAAAGAAAGCAAAAGAGGGAGAGAGTGAAAAGAAAGAAAGGTGACTTCGTGCTGCGCTTGCGAGCTCCACGCGCAGCATACGACAGCAAAACTTGACTGCGTTGTTCACATCCGCGTATGCTATCCGCGGACTATGTTTTTTTACCGAGCCCGAGGGGTGGTTCAGAAGATGTCAAGTATGAATAAGGGGACCTCTAAGTCCAGGCGCACTCCAAGGTGCTCATTCAAGTACTTTCCTATTTAAGATAACTTAAATTGGAAATTTATCTTAATATAACTTATATATAAGTTATATTAAGATGAACTTCCAATTTGAGCCCGACTCCAATTTACCTATCGAAATGCATGCGAACAGCAGATATACTGCCATTAGGGAATCGATGAATCGACTGGAACGAATTTTATTGCACTTAGAACGGAAAACTGAAATCTGTTGAAAACATCTGTCACACCGTTGTCATTGTCCTTCGAGGTTGATTCATGCATCGCAACATTGCAAGGCTAAGGAACGAAACTGTATTCCTGTGAAACGCGGAATAATAGCCGAAGCTTTTATTTTGGCGGGAAAAAAAACCAAAGCCCATTTCTTAAAGAAGGATGACTGAACGCGAAGCTCTCCCCCAGTGCAAACTGAATAAAACTCCAAAGCCCACGACCTCACAACAAACGCAAAAAATGCTGAAAGACCCGATGTTATGCATTTATGATTTGATTCCTTGCTTAGGATTGTATTTCTTGAACGTTGACACATATAACTACAGGTGATGTCGAGTTCAAGTGGGAAACGCCGCAGGGCGACGCATTTCAAGAACTCAAACGACGCATGCAGTCGCCACCGGTACTTGCGCACTTCGACGAGGACACCGATACAGAAAAACACACTGATACCAGTAACCTAGGCCTCAGTGCCATCCTAGCCCAAGGAAAGACGGACTTGAACGTGTGATAGCTTACGCTAGTCGGTCGCTGTCAAAAGTGGAAGGCAATTCATCTACAACCGAAAAAGAATGCCTCGCCGTCATTTGGGCTACAGCGAAATTCCGCCCTTCCCTAGATGTCAGGTCGTTCAAATTCGTCAGCGATCATCAGGCATTGTGTTGGCTAGCGAACTTAAACACCTTTCAGGACGCCTGGCGCGGTGGACCCTCAGACTGCAAGAATATGACTTCACTGTAATGCACAAGTCCGGACGAAAACACTCTGATACCGATTGCCTATCACGCGCCCCCATTGAGCCGCCGCCTCAAGATGACGAGGGTGAAGACGCCTTCCTTGGAATAATAAGCGCGGAAGACTTCGCTGAACAGCACCGAGTAGACCCGGAGCTAAAAAGCCTCGTCGAGTATTTGGAAGGGCACACCGACGTTGTCCCTAGGACCTTTAAGCGAGGATTGTCTTCGTTCTCGCTTCAAAACGACCTAGTCGTAAAGAACTTCTCACGAGTCCGCGCCAGCTACCTTCTTGTTTTTCCCTCAGCGTTGCGTGCAGAAGTACTGCACGTCCTACATGACGATCCGACCACTGGGCACGTCAGATACTCCTTGACGCTATCGATGATACAGGAAACGTATTACTGGCCGCGCCTGACTGCCGATGTCGCCCGTTGCATCAAGAGAGACTGTCAGTGACGCATGACACTGCCGACAAGGCCAGCAGGATTACTACAGTCAATCGAGCCTCCTTACCGGCCATTCCAGCAGATCTTGATAGATATGTTGGGATCCTTTCCGACGTCAACGTCCAGAAATAAGTGGATCGTCGTGGTGACGGACCACCTCACCCGCTTCGCTGAAACAAAAGCTTTGCCGAAAGGTAGTGCAGCAGAAGTGGCGAAATTCCTCATCGAGAACATCCTGCTCCGACGTGGTGCCCCAGAAGTCCTCATCACCGACAAAGGAATGGCCTTTACAGCAGAGCTCACCCAAGCCATTCTGCAATACAGCCAGACAAGCCACAGGAGGACAACTGCCTGCCTCCCGCAGATGAATGGTATTACGGTGCACCTGTACCAGACCGTCGCCCACATGCTAGCAATGTACGTCAACGTCGAGCGCAAGACGTGGGATGCCGTCCTGCCGTACGTAACCTTCTGTTACAACACGGCGGTGCAAGAAACAACACAGATCACACCATTCAAGCTGGTTCGACGCCATGCTACAGCATGTCACCGTCGAAGAGCATCCTCACGTCGCCACTATCTCCAGCGCACCGAAGAAGCCCGACAGTTCGTCCGCCAGCGGATCAAGAACAAGCAGAGGACCGACAGCTGACACTACAATCATTGACGATACTACGCAGAATATCAACCCGGCGACCCCGTGTTTGGGTTTGGACCGAAATACGCCGACGAGGACTTAGCGGGAAGCATTTACGCCACTATTTCGGACTCTATAGATGCAAGATCATCCGACGCATTGGCGCACTCAAGTATGAGGTGTCGTGTCAGACGGCATTTCGCTATCACAGCGGCGCCGCTCACGATCTGAAGTAGTCCATGTTGTGCTACTTAAGCCGTTCTACCAGCGCTAACGAACTTTGGGAGTTAATTCGCACAGCTGAAATTTGGACTTTCATTTTTTTACTGTGTTACTTTAGACTTCGTTTCTTTGTTGTTTTGTTACTTTTGTTTAATAAATGTTCTTTTGTGTTTCGCTCTCCTGTTTGTAGCATCAGGACGATGTTTTCTTAGAGGGGGCATTGACACTTGGACTTTTTTATCTTTTACGGGTGAGCGCTCGTCACCGTCTAACGAATGTTATCGCTCCGCGATGGACGCGCCCGTACGTATCGGAAGTTTCTCGAATGTTATCGTGGTTCAGTTGTTACCGAAGCTTGTGTAATATGATTGCGTGTGCTACGCGAATTGTGTAGGACTTTCGGGAAGACACGTGGGCCCCACTGATTACTCTGGAACCTTCGATGTCTCGTGCATAAAAGCCGCAGATTTCGACGATCGCCGAGCGTGTTCGCCGCTAATGCTGTGCTTTAAGTGTAACTTGCTTTTGTGGGCAGGAGTTCGTCCAATAAAAAGGTTAGGTTAATCATTCGCAGTTTCAGAGCTGCATTATTCACCGTCACTTCTACGAGACAATATTAAAGCGTTTCGCGTAAAGTGGGTTACACCAAACATTCGACGTGCCATGACTCTTCATGCACCACTCTTCATATTAGGCCGGTGTTTGTATGTATAGCCTGCCCGTCGTGTATAGACGCTATAGAACCGTCCACATCCCGACACAGCGAATCAGGTCAACACTTTCTGGTCGTGTCAGGCGCTCGCGTTCAGATGCGCAGTATCTAGAATAGAACGTTACAAGGTGTCACGTGACAGGCTCTCGCTGTTCTACTCCTTGCATTCTCGCACCTACAGTGGCGCACGGGCGCAGTCATTCCATGTCATGTATTCCTGGAATATCACACGTTTTGCTTTCTCGTCTCTTGCCCAACATGTTTGATAATGTATCGCTTCGTTTCACTTACCTAATGTGAATACTGGCGTCCGCCTATCTCACCCACCTTAGCTTGCATCTCAACGGCTACCTCGTAAGGCGTTGTCAATTGCCCTTAATGTTCACACTACTTTGCTGTTCAGATCGTGCAGTTTGTTGGCACATCATTCTCACACAGTAGGTCCCAGGTTTGATTCCTACTAATATCTTACCTAAGAAACCTTATACTTATGTTATTTTTCATTCGCTTGAAGTACGTGATGACAATTACGGAAGACGTACCGCAGTGACAGCGCCGCCAAAAGCGTAGATGCAAAGTCCCAACAACAGTCACCGGTGAAATGTGTCAACCTCCTCGTTTCATATCATCATCTGGACGCAATGCGATCCGGAATAACACTGCAAGATACCGCTTCGTCTCTAGCTTTACGTTTCCGCCTGGATATTGCTTTATAAACACTCTGGCACACGTAGTACTCTCACGCACCTGAGCCTCATCGCCTGTCTTGGCACCTGATACCTACGTGCGCTGTTTTTTTTTTTTTACGCTTCTGCCTTCGCTCGTGGGAATATGGCTTCGGGCAGAAGTTCGAAACCCTGTTATGTTATGGTGCTTTAGGCCTGCCGCTTTTATATTGCACATACCTGTCCTTCATGGCTTCGCCACGGTTTGTGCGCTGAGCACACAGGGTCGTCGTATCTTTGTTATGAAAAGCAATATCACGAGCATGCTCGAAAACCAAGAGATGCCGTTTTTTCTCTCGACGCAGCTGGTCGCAGTGCACGATTGCTATACTGGACGCCTACATACATATTGACATTGCCGGCAAAATCGGGCTCCCACGTAGCGTGCTTGAGAAAGCGCGTCTGGGCACCTCATCGCCGCCATGCACGCCTATCCCGACCTGCCTTCTTCTGCACGCTCACGCGCTCTCTACTCCGTGTTTATCATTTTACGCCTCCCTTGTGGTAAGAAATAAGGCCGCCAGCCTCACACGAAGCTCTTGCTATGATGTACGATCAGACAACTTTCGTCACAGCAGCGTGCAGCCGCTAAGCGAATTCTGACGACACAGAGCAGAGAGCTTCATCAAAGTAAGCACAGGTACGTTTATCTATATATCTGTGCAGCATAACTTGCGTGACATGCACCGTTGGTGCTGCCAGCTCAGTGGCAGCAAACGTTGTAAATTAACGTCGTAAAGACGCTACCACGGCGTCTGCAACGAGTTGTGAAACAAGCGCCGTGGCCAGCCTGAATTATTGCAACCCGTGGAACGCTGTCGCATTGGGTGATGATGTCAAATGTTTTTATCGCAACTGTCTCCGACGGGCGGGAAGACGGATCGTTAAGAGCAACCCGTTCACGAAGTTTGTACTGACGTCTTGTTGAATTACCGCGCTGAATGTTGAAGGGAGCAGGAAAAGAATGACGCGAAGAAATTTAGACTCATCTCCCCAGAGAGGACAAACGTTAACACTTGTCAACAGTATGAACACTAACACGACCTGGAACGTCAACTTCCGTTGCAACAAACTGATATGGATGGAGACGTGCGCGATAAACGTGGACTGCGCTCACAAGCAGCAAGACTATATGCAGTATTGATCAGCTTGTACTAATACCCATTTCAATTGATCAGTGTCTACGTCATTCTGTGGATAAAAAGAGTGTAAAACCTTGTACATGTGAGTATTATGCTATGAACACTGCGCATTTTACTTAGATGTGCAAATAATAATATTTGAGACTGAATCGGAAAGGGATGAAATAGCGCTAAAAGCGAATTAAATCAATATAGAATACTTTAGGAATAACTTTCAATTGACGATTAGCCTTTCTTACACCTAATTTGGAGCCGGGAATGTCTGGCGCATTCAGCGACGCATTGTCTCCTAGCTACTACGTAACGTTTGGGGTTTAGGTTACAATACGGCTGCCATGAAAGTTATGACACTTTTGGTTTTGCTTAATGATTTACCATGCTAAGTTAATGATGTGATGCAATGAAGAGAGAGCGTGAGAGATGCATGCTTTAATGATACGCTGGCAATGTTAGATTTGTTGGTCGCCTGACGTACTACTCTAGCAGCTGAGTGATAATCATGATATGCATTGTAATCACATAAAAATTATGAATGTAAAATACACCCTTGTAATTAGGTTTACGTCCAAATTTTAACGAACAGCCAGGAGGTTAGAAGTAATTCTGGGGTCTTGACTATGGCATCTCTCTCAGCCTTACTGTTGCTTTGGGGTGCTAAAGACCCTTAATCAGACACGTACCCCGCATTTCTTTTTTTCAGGAGGAGGGGGGGGGGGCAACCTACGGTAACATTTCTATGCAAATTAGGGGGGGGGTACTTCTACTAGTACAAATGTGAACAATGCCCACCATTTGTCATGAAGACGCGTAAAACCGCAAGAAAGATGAAATAAGGTGTATCTCGCAAGTACGCCTGTGAGATACAGCTCTCCTTTACTTGGTAAACAAGGAACCACATCAAATTGACTCGCACAGGAAAGAAGCACAGGAAGAACACTGCCAAGAACAATTAAACAGGCGAAAGTGTAAACTAAAGATTTCGAGTAGCGTTTTTTTGAATGAGCTCTGGAAGAATTATAGAGAAATATATATTTGCAGAGCAGCCACAGTTCTTTTGGATCCCCCCTTCACTGCTCTACCAAGTTATGTGCCAAAGCCGACTCGTATTGCTATTTGGGAAGTTGCGTAATGATGCGTGTTCGCCAGCCCCGTACAAGCGCGTAGATCGCAGTACGCTGTGGTTCTAGACGTATACGGCGCCCACCGCAGGAGGATGGATGGATGGATGGATGGATAGATAGATAGATAGATAGATAGATAGATAGATAGATAGATAGATAGATAGATAGATAGATAGATAGATAGATAGATAGATAGATAGATAGATAGATAGATAGATAGATAGATAGATAGATAGATAGATAGATAGATAGATAGATAGATAGATAGATAGATAGATAGATAGATAGATAGATAGATAGATAGATAGATAGATAGATAGATAGATAGATAGATAGATAGATAGATTATATTGACAGGAAATACAGAGAGGACGACCTGAGCTAGTGCGCTCTAGTCTGCTCTTTTCACTGGGAAAGGGAGAAGGGGAGTGCCTACGTCAGTCGGCTCGACTGATAACTCTAGAATCATCATTAAAAACATGCGGAATTGTTCTCCACTTCGGGTGGCGTTTTCTCTACTTCCTTTTTAAATAAAAAGATGTTGATCCATAAATATTTTCACAAACAAAGGTTAAATTTGCTAATTTTTTATTTTCCTTCCTGTTTGGCTGATACCTTGGCTGTCTCCCTTAGTAAATTGCTTAATTTCTCAACTCCTCGCGACTCTTGTTTCCAGTTGCCAATATTCCACAAAATGTGCTGTGCAATTCGGGAAAAACCAGACGAGGTAACGGGTAACAGTCATATTGCTTATGAGTTTAAGGGTCATTGCAGGGTTTGATGATAGACGCTGTTTTGTATAATTTTATTTTCTATCCTATCTAACCCATGTCGTGGTTATATGGCTCCGAGGATCTGCCAGCATCGCGGCGAGCCGTCACTCGAGGAAATAATGAATCAAAAGAAAAGGTTAAACGCAACTGGTGTTTTCTGCGGCCGCCACTCGTTCCACGAGCATACAGACCAGCTGACTACGGACCAAATCTCTTTCCAGGTCCTTAGATCAGTCTAAACAAAGAAGGTTGAACTAACGAAGCAACATCGATGCACGTGACCGTTGAATAGATGGTGACAACTGAGCGCATCTCGGGCTAATCGCGCGGGCACCGAATCGATGAGACAACTGGCCTTCACACCCCAGGAGATGCCGATAACTACCGCCATACAAAAGGAGTGAAAAAGGCAGCAAAATGTTGACCGCTGAATAGCTGCATATCATATTGACCGCTAGTAAATACGAGAACACGGGAAGAGAACACAAAACAACACGGGCGGTTCTTTTGTGTTTTCTCTTCCCCTGTCTTCGTAATTCTTAGTGGTCAATATGATATGCAGTAAACACCAAACAGGCCAATCTTGCTTTGCTTGCGTGAGGGAGGTCACTCCTGAGAAGCTATAGACTCTTTTAGCTGACGTGTACTACCATGGATGAATGCCAATCTCCTAGCGGTTGCATGCCTCGACGCGACCAAGCTAGTCACCTGTTCTTCTATAGAAAAAAGAACTCACTTGGTTCCCGTAAAATTTTATTCTTTTCTATTATTATATTTTGCAGCAGTGAACTAGGGTTTCCTTTTTATAAAGTACTAGTTTTCTTTCTGTTTCGGCTTTTTTTTTTTTGCAATTAGCGCCACATCGTCTTTTTTTTTCTCTCTCTCTCTCTTTACTGCTCTTCAATATTGTTTGTCGCTGTTTCGCTTTAGTCTTTGTGATCCATTATTTTGTTCTTTCTTCCCTTTCTCTATTCTATTTTTAATAGCTATCCATTTCATTGCTATCTCGCTATCTAAAAAATACACAAATTTTGACTGTTGAAATGTTGATGAGTGAGGATCGTGGGTGGTCTCATTCACAATAGCATGATACAAACCGTAATCGCGCGTTGCATTTCTGACTTAACATTAACTTTCGCGCTCAGCAGGCAATATCAGCAAGCCAGAGCACCTTCGTAGCACCTTCATTGTGCAGAGCAATTCTCAACCAAGCTGTTTTATCTTCATGCAGGACCAGCGGACAACTACTCAGACGACGCTGCAAGCGAGGCTACTAATTTGTCGCTGAACTCCCTTCTTTTTTTTTCTTTTTTTTTTACACGCAGACAACTCAAAGGAACGTCGAAGCGAAAAGACTTTGGCAGGGAGATGGTGGCGCCTGAGAGTGCTGGTGAGTCACGCGGAGATGATTTCCATACTAATAGGCTGAGTCTTACGGCATTCTCCTCGAGGGCCAAAAAGTTGGAAAACCTCTCCTAACTTTTTTCACCGCTGGCCTCACGGAGAGGACAGCTATATCAATGAAAAAAAATAAACAAATACAAGAATAAGAAGTAGTAAGACGCGGCGAAGTGCATAGAAAGAGAGCGAGAAACGAAAGAAAGGACCAGGAGGGGCTTAACCAGGTGCCACGTGGTTTCTATCGTACACTGGGTAGGGTGAACCGGGTTGCAAAGAAAAAAGGATAAGCAAAGGAAAAAAAGTAGCTGATGCACGTGCACGCAAAAACAGCGTTCACATATAGTCACGGAAGGACGGAATAGTCACACAATATACCCGATGTGTGAGGGGGGAGGGCGGGATGGGGAGGGGAGTACATTATCGGAGTACATGTTGGCAAAACCTGCTCGCTTTGTCGAGGCCCTCCTTTTCCGGTTCCTTGTCCATTTCTTGGCTGTTCGGGTGATTGCGGGCAGGCGAAGTCGATGAGAACGTAAACCGAGTGCCTTGTTTCCCGAAGCGTTCCCATTGCCTTGAACGGCTGAGAATGAAGCCTGTTTCGGAGTGTATACGCAACACCTGTTGCATTGACGGTCTAAACATTGTCTCAACTTAAAGGACCCGTTGCCATTGTAACTTATCTCCATCGTCAAGTCCTCTTTCTGCCCGTGTCTGTTAGCGACATAGAACGTGGTTGCAAAGCAAGAACTTACGAAGGAAGCACACATTTAAAGGAAATGAAAGTGGACGCATAAACGACAACTTGTTTATTCATCCACTTTCGTTTCCATTAATCCATTATTTCTTTAATTCAAGTACAAGTAATATTCCCTATGTTGTCCTTGGTGTCATTGTTTGTTGGCTTCTTATGACTTGACTAATAAAAATCCGGCCCCTCGGTTCTTCACCTTTCTTGTCGTTTATTACATAACGAGGGTCTCGAATCCGGCAACATTGATGCCTTCACACAAAAAGATTAGGTACCCGTGACGCCTGCGGCAGAAATGATGTTCGACATCCGCCGTAAAGGTTTGGGAGTAGTAGCACTGGCTAGCACTCCCAGGGTTGGTTCTTTTAGTAAAACGTATATCATCATTTCTTTAATTCAATTATTAGGTACAAGTAATTTCCCCTATGATGTCCTTAATGTCGTTGTATAAATAAATATATATATATATATATATATATATATATTGACCACGTGCCAGTTTTGCACTAACCCTGCCCATAGTGGTACGACGCAAGTGAACATTGAACATTATGATCGCGCCCTGTAGGTTCACGCCTTCCCGTTTTTAGATATATTTAGTCTGTTACATGTCACAAGCTTCGCCAAACGTTGTTTTTTATAGAATTTAGTCGTGTTCCGTGGAGAAGCTGGTAGCAAAATCTGTCGCTGATTTTGATGCAATGGAAATACGTCGTAATGGTTAGCGTTATTTTTCCCGTTAGACGCACCGAATACTTATATATATTTTTTTTAGTTCGCAAGCTCATGGGCATCCTCTGCCTTTCATTATTATGACATTACGCAAGCTGCCTAACATTCTAATGGCTTCCGTGGATCTTGCAATTTCTTATCACAGACTGTATTAGCTTGCCGCTGCCACTTTTTAAAAAATATTGCACCATCGCGTTGAGTACAAGAGTTCACAAGTGGACAGTACCTTTTACACCTTATTACTATAGCGGCTGAGCGCTGCACCTTACTGCAAGAATAATCAGGAAGAAACTGATCAATATATATATATATATATATACTGAAGAAAATACTGAAACATATCTATAGCGGCTCCACAGCCACCGTAGTCCTCCATAAAGAAAGCAACAAAATCACAATAAAGAGAGGCGTCAGACAGGAAGATACGATCTCTCCAATGCTATTCACAGCGTGTTTGCCGGAGGTATTCAGAGACCTGGATTGGGAAGAATTGGGGATAAGAGTTAATGGGGAATACCTTAGTAACTTGCGATTCGCTGATGATATTGCCTTGCTTAGTAACTCAGGGGACCAATTGCAATGCATGCTCACTGACCTGGAGAGGCAAAGCAGGCAGAAGGGTGGGTCTAAAAATTAATCTGCAGAAAACTAAAGTAATGTTTAACTGTCTCGGAAGAGAACAGCAGTTTACGATAGGTAGCCAGGCACTGGAAGTGATAAGGGAATACATCTACTTAGGGCAGGTAGTTACCACAGGTCCGGATCATGAGGCTGAAATAATCACAAGAATAAGAATGGGCTGGGGTGCGTTTGGCAGGCATTCTCAGATCTTGAACAGCAGGTTGCCATCATCCCTCAAGAGAAAAGTGTATAACATCTGTGTCTTGCCAGTACTCAGGTACGGGGCAGAAACCTGGAGGCTTACGAAAAGGGTTCTGCTTAAATTGAGGACGACGCAACAAGCCATGGAAAGAAGAATGATGGGTGTAACGTTAAGGGATAAGAAAAGAGCAGATTGGGTGAGGGAACAAAGGCGAGTTAATGACATCTTAGTTGAAATCAAGAAAAATAACTGGGCATGGGCAGCACACGTAATGAGGAGGGAAGATAACCGATGGTCATTAAGGGTTACGGACTGCATTCCAAGAGAAGGGAAGCGTAGCAGGGGGCGGCAGGTTAGGTGGGCGGATGATATTAAGAAGTTTGCAGGGACAACATGGCCACAATTAGCACGTGACCGGTGTAGTATGAGAAGTATGGAAAAGGCTTTTGCCCTGCAGTGGGCGTAACAGGCTCATGATGATGATGATGATGATCTACGGTGAAAACACAGCCCGCACGAAACTATCAGCGTTCACTACATGTACTCTATCGCCATCGCATATCGCTTTGAATATAGCGCCATGCACAGCAGCCACCGGAGTAAAACGCCCCCCCCCCCCCCTTTTCCCTGCCTCCAGTGCGTTGCGCGAGGGAAGACGGCGCGCTTCGTTCCCGCTTTCCTCCATTGCGGGCGCGAGACTTGGCCGCCATTGTCGGCTCACCCTTGTACGCTTTCAGTCGCAAATACAGCATAATGCGCACGGCGACGATATTATCGCCCTTGGAATTTATACAGAACATCACGTCGGCGACAGCGGCAGAAATGTGCCTTTAGTGTCCATGTAACTGCTATCGCAATAATATGCCAGCTCTCGGAACAATTCTCTGTCGGTTGGAGTCGACCTTCCATATAGAAAAATGTAACGTGCATCCTTTTTTTTTTTGTTAAGCTTAGCATAATTGGGAAGTGGCCTCTCCAGGGGCGGCATTAGTGTACTCGACACTATGCTTCAGTGTAAATGAACAATATCTGATTGTTATTCAAGAGTTAGTGGCAAAATATCGCCTCGAATACTCTAGTCATTGCTATATAGAAGGTTACTTCAGAGCTCTCATCTGATCTTTCTTTTTGGTAAAAATTTATTTCAAGTAAAATTTTGAAAAACTCGATCACTGTAATGAAATAATCTCTGTTATGCTAAAACGCTTAGAAAAAGTATTTTATTTATATTCGATTCGGCGTCATCACTATTCGTTTCTTATTCCATTCGGTTATAAAAATTATTATTCGCACCCGCTCAAACACGCTTAATTAGAGTCTGTTCGCATGGAACTGCGTCTGAGAGCTCTTGCGATACCATGCTTAGGTTTATCTTGAAGCTGGTGCCACTGAGGCTAGAGCGCTTGCTCATTAATTGCCGTTTTAGGTGCAGTTGATGAACTAACACTATCAAGATGCAGATACATGTGCCTTGGTAAATCCTCCGAGTTTGCTACGCCGCCCTCTAGCATGCATTTTCGTGAATGACGGCTGCAGCTTCTCAGATTTCAACGCATAGACTTGTGTCTATTTCTGTCTTTTTTTTACCTTTACGTCATTTGACATATAAAACGGAAGAGGCTTGAGAAAAAGTGACATGAACCATGCAGTGTAAGCCCCAAGAAACATTACTATCATAAGTAATCTTTTCCGCTATCACACATCTCTAAGGTACATATGACGCAAAAGGTGCTTCGGGCAAAAAACTTCACATACCAGTGGGAACACTAACCATAACTTGTCATCATTAGTGAAAAAGGAAAACCATATTGCTCTACGCGCGCCTTTCTTGTAAGCAAGTAAACAACTAGTGTCGCAAAACCCAATAAACCCATCCAGTGTTTTATTTGTTTCACTTACTGAGAAGTTCGCGCTTCTTACCTTCATTATCGACTGCCGAGGCATGCCAAGTAGACGTCCGCAGCAATATTGTCGCACGGCGCATAGCAACGTCCCCGACTTCGGGTTGCGACAACTGCGCCCTATCAACTTGCTCTCTCTCTAACTTTGGTGACAAATTGAGGACAAGTTCTTTGTGACAGGTAGCGACGAACCACAATATACGCTCCGTTCGTGCGGCCGGGCGAGAGGTGCCTCTTGTAGTCGCCAAACTAATCAACGTAATTCCGGCACTACCTTTAAACCAAACTTGCCGCGACAATATGAAGCCAAAGAGGAGGATGATTGATTCGGCAGGCGCGAAGGGTTCGCGAGATAAGTTGTCTTCCCAAGGTGACTTATCCGCTTGTTACCCTTTGGGGGCACTAAATATATTCGACAAGCACAATGTAAAAGACAAACGAATAAAAATGTTATCAGTATTGTTACGAGAGTGTGTGCAGTATGTTCATTATAAATTCGTCGTGAAATCTTTTCTTCAAGCAAGAAATATAGGACTGTCTTAAACATATAAATCGCTTCGCCTGACAAGAGATGCACTTTATTAAAGGGACACTAAAGGCAAATACTCAGTCAACGTGGAGTATTTAAATACCATTCCAAGAACCTCCCAACGCTTGTTTCGTGCGAAGAAAAGACTTAGGTTGCGAAACAAATTGCATCTGAAGGCTCCGAATACAGTTATCGAAATTCAAATCTCCCGCCACCAAACCGGGGGAGTGGTGACGTTGCATACGCCATCACCACCCTTTTCTGCCGTATGTGAGTAAAACGGCACCCGACAGACGGCGGTACCGTGCCAAGACAGAGTGGTGGATTTGCTGCTGAAGCTGCTTTTTCGTCAAGTGGCCTAGACCATTCGGGCATCCCGCGACATCCCATGTATGTTGAATTCTCTGCTAGTTGCAGTTCGTGCGAGTTTTCTAAGCCAGCAAAACCAGTGCAGCACTGCGCGATAACGAAGCTACTGAAACGCGAAAGCGTGGGTGGCGCAGAGTCGAGCGAAAAGAAAACCTTTCGACTACCCGCGTCGTTGTCAAGGGTAATTTCAATGAGTAATTTTTCTAAAAATGAAATAGAACTGGACAAGTAGCATTTTATTTCGTCTTATCATACAATATAAGGATATATATATATATATATATATATATATATATATATATATATATATATATATATATATTTTGTCACGTGGTAGTGACGCCAAAGAACACAGTAGCAGTACTGTGAAAGACAAAACTAGCTTTTATTGGGCGAACCTGTGCCCACAAAACAGGCTACACTTAAAGCACAACGATAGCGGCGAACACAGTCGGCGATCGTCGAAAATCTGCTCAGCGGGTCAAGTGCGTCGGTTTTTATACAGCAGCCATCGAATGTTCCAGACTAATCGCTGGGACCCGCATGCCTTCCACAAAGTTCTACAACATTCGAGTCACGCGATGAAATCAGATAACACAAGGTTCGGCGACAACAAACAGCGGATAGAAGCATCGATAACTTTCCAGAAACTTCGGATACATGCAGACGCGTCCAGCGCTGTGCGATAACATTTGTTAGCCGGCGAATGTGGTCGCCCGTTAAATATAATTACACGTGTCAATATATATATTTTGCAGCGAGTGGTTGAGTACTAGTGACAGAATTTAACTAAGGAGTGCTTTCGTCATCGGGCAAGTACTTGAATGTCCCGGTGGAGTCTCTAATCATGTCCTGCATTTACCTCAATTTCTCGGTTATTGAGGCTCTGTTCGCGATAATATTGACGCCTTAATATACTCGAGCACTAATCTATCACTTTAGCTTGAATTAATTTTTGTCTTTAGTGTCCTGTACTGATGCTCGTGAAATGCTTGTTAAAAATTGTGAGAAACTCTTCTGGTGCCGAATTTGCCCATTTTGTGTCCATACTTCCTCATGACTTGCGTTTTAAAATGATAGTGGCTGGTCTTCTATGCTAATGATAACGGATGGATGGGATGGATGTTATGAGCGTCCCCTTTGGAACGGGGTGGTGGGTTGTGCCACCAAGCTCTTGCTATTACACTGCCTAATGTCCTACCTAGGATAAACAATAAAAAAGAGAAAAAAAAAGTTCAGTACAGTACAAAAAATAAAGTTCAGTACAGCAGCGCCCCGTCGTGGTGCGCGAGGGAAGTTCAAACCAGTACTGACGGGAAGTAATTGAAGCGGTACCGGCAGCAATATAGGTTTCTACAAAAAATTCTGTAGGGCACACAGGCACCTTAGTGTCTTCCGGAACTACAAGTAGGATTGTTCAGCCAGCATAGGAACGATGGGCGATACAAGGATATTTGTGTCATCAAACGCCTTAGCGTCTTTGAAGATTGACATCTTTCCGCAAAATATTGCATTATAGGTGGTGTTCCAATAGCCGTTCCAATTCTGACAAAACCGTCAAAGAAGACAGCTCCGCCAAGACAGTATCGAAGTAAAAAAGATATGTTGCAGGCTCTCCAAATAAGATGTCGGCTCAGCAGAGAGCTTGGAAACTCCACGGAAATGCGCTCAATGTAAGCGATGCTGTGTTTTTGATAAGTTTGCACACGCAAATAGTTAAAATACAGATATGTGCTTTACTCAGCTATTTTCTTTCTGCCGCGAGGTGGCGTCTAGTTGAAGACACCTCAAATGGTGCGCCGTCCCAACCGAAAAACCCCACAGAGGAAGATGGCATGGATTTTTCTGAAGCCTTAGCTTCCCCCAGCTCGACTGGTCTTTGGTGTTTGCCATAGCAGACCCACGCATACTTTTTCTTTTCCTTTCTTTTTTCTTTTTTAGCATAAGTAGGACACTAGGCAACAAAATAGCACGAGCTTGGTGGTGCAACCCACTGCCCCGTTCCAAAGGGGAGGCTCATAACATCCATCCATCCATCTAGTGGTGATGTTTGTGGCGGACGGAAGTGCTTTTCCGGGGATCCGTGGTGGCGACGAAAACAAACGTTTTTGTGCATTCTTTGAGCTTGCTTCTGTTTTTGATTAGCTGATTTTTCAAGCCTTTAAGTAATAATTGGCTAGTTTCTTTTTTCTCTTTTTTTTTCGTGTGCGCGGGTGTGTTTCATGTATATTTGGTTTTGCAGGATAGTCGCAGCGTCCTTTCGGGCCACAGGCTTTAGCAAGTGCAACCGCATGGGTCGTCAAATCTTTATAGGCTGTAAATAGTAACTTGGAAGTGACAAGACTAATAGCTATTAGTGGTTTTACTCAATGTGTGTTGGTAGGAAAGAGAGAGAGAGCGTGGCCGCGTGGTTGGACACATGCGAACACATGTCATACCCTAAGTCTGTGCGGCATTTATTGCTTCTAAAACATTCTTGATAATTACTTTACGGCATCTTAAGGATTTAGGTGCTGTGAGTATCGACCGTTGCTAGGGGTCGCGTGTTCTGAAAGCTTCGTTGTTTGCATTAGAAAAAGCTAAGTGCAACACATGGCAAGAAAGACGGCAAAGCGTGCAGTGTGCGAGGGGTCCTTCAAGGTAGACGAGGGGAAGGGTGAGAATGAAGAAGAAACCTAGTCAATCGGCAGGCACTGCGATGTCGATGCTAGGCTAAAAATAATGGAGGATTTCCAGCACGAGCTTGTGAAACATGTCGAAGAGCTCAAAGATGAGCTAAATATGGAGCGTGATGCATGGAAGGCGGTGGAAAAAAGGCTTCAAGCAGCCGAGGAAAAGCAGAACAGGGCCGCCATCGTGTATGAGAATGGTCGTGACAATGGAACGCAGTCTGCCGACGTTACAGGTGACCGAGTGTCAACAAAGCACGTGGAGTGCGGGCAACGTCGGAGGGGGTAGCGGGAAAGAGCTGCACCTATATCTTGAGGCGGCCACAAAGGAAAAGCAGAGACGCAAGATCAATACCCCTTGTCAAGTCCAAATCGCACAAAAGGATGACGAAGGGCAGCAGGGAAAGGCTTCGGCAGTAGCAGAGAGTGAAACGGTAATTATTGTTGGCTACTCAAACCTGGCAAGGTACTCACAGGCAATCTGGAGAGGGTGAAAGATGACAAAAGAGTGGCGGTAGGGACATTGCCCAGACAAACATTGGGCGCTGTCATGGAGCGAGCAAAAGCAAAGCTCGCGGAAGAGGCTCTCGGACGCAACCTGGTCGTAGTAGCAGGTAGGCTAAATGACGTCCTAAACAAAAAAAGGACAAGACTAGCCCAGCGCTTGGCGAAGGGGGTAGACGACCTACGCGAGCTGTACCCTCAGGTGCAGATCGTGGTGTGCATGGTGTCGAAGGTGCGTGTACGTCACAGTAATGTACAAAGAGCCGTAGTGGCTACTAATAAGGCTATATGCACAATAAGCCGAGAGAAAGGTTCCGAGGTTGTCGAACAAAATAGGGAAGTGAGAATGTGTGGTGGTTATGAACGAGACGGGATCCACTTGAATTACAGGCTTGGACGAGAAGTGGGCTGGCGACTTGCTGGTAGCGTGGCTGCTTTTTTAGGGGATCCACGAGCGCTAAGGATACCATTGTTGGTAGTAACGAAGAAGGTCCCAGGGCAACCTCACAACAGCATCGCCGTCGATAACAGAAAAAGGAGGAAAACAAAAAAAGAGAGCTGGCCATGCAATAAGCTACATAAACATACAGAGCGGTAGAAGAAAGGAAAAGTGGGCAGAGATTGAGGAGAAGTTAAATGAAAAAGAAATAGGGGCATACGCGGTTACAGAAACGCACTTTAGAGACTCGGAAGAGCCCCCGGAGATTGAGATTTATGTTTGGGAAGGGAGCAAGAGAACTAAGTCGGAAAGAAAGGGAGCGGGAGTCGGAATGCTCCTCCATCAGGGAACGAAATGGAAAAGAGTAAATTCAAAATGTCAAGAGCATCTTTGGTTATCAGGTACAATGAGTGGGGAAAAAACTTGGCTGGGCGTAACGTATTTGTGGACCGGAAACAATGGCCCAGGGAAGAATCAAGAGTTAGTGGAATGCCTAAGTGCTGATATTAATGGCTTCGGGATTGATGCCAAAATTATTCTATTAGGTTACACGAGTGCCCGCATACAGGATTTAGATGACTATACTGACAACAACGGGAAGTCAATGCTAGACCTTTGTGAGCAACATAACCTCGTTATCGGGAATACAGGGCAGATCACGTGGGAAGCAGGAAACCGGCAATCAATCATTGATTACGGTTTGATGATAGAAGGAATTCATGATAAGTTGAGAGAAATGGTCACTGACGAGGGAGGGTGTCGCACCATAGGGAATGACCATAAACACATCATTTTGAAACTGGGATATGTAGTTGGGAAAGAGTGCAAGGAGTGCGAAATGGCCAGTCCAAATTTCAACAATGAACAAATAACAAATATAGTCACAAGAGTTCAGGAAGAACTTGGCAAATGGCCAATCAAGGAGAGGGAATATAGTGAGCTTGTCAGAGTAATAACGATAGAAACACGGAAAGAGAAGCAACATGTTCGTTGGAAACGAAAAAAAGAAACGGAAAAGGTGGTTTACCAGGGAAATGCGAGAAGCGATCGCTTAACGACAGAAAGCATCCCGAGAGTACAGGCAGGCAAAGAAAGCGCAGTTGTCGCAGGATGAAGTAGCCAGAAAATGGGAAATATACCGGGACAAAAACCTATGGTTGAAATGCTGGTGCAAGCAAAGATCAAAGCTGAAAGTGAACGGTCGTTGTCATAAATACGTCCGAAAAAGAAGGCCGCACCTGGAATATTTTGGAACCACATAATATTATTAGAAAGGAAGTCTAGACAAAGATAGACGAAGATCCTAGATGAAGATAGAAACAAACTGGAAGAGAAAGCGGAATTAAATCATATACGAAAAATAACAGCATTCGAACAATAACCGCATCTTTCCAAGCGAATGGCGAGGTTGTAGTTGATGAAAAATAGAGCATGAAAGAGAACCAGATGGAAAAGGACCTGATGCTGACAAATTTCAACTGGTAGAAAGCTGAAGAGAAAATTCCGAAGCGCACAGCTATAGCACTAGACAAGGTTCCCGTTAGGTTTATTAAGGAACTAGGTCCAAAAATTAAGGAAGCTGAGTTGAAAGCAGTGGAAAAAATTATAAAACATAGACGAACACCAGGCAGTTGGCTCCAAAGTAGAATGAATTTAATTTATAAAGCTAAGGGGGAAAAGATAGAATTCACTCGTATATACCGTTCACCATTACATCAGTAATATAGACGTTAGCAATGCAGGCAGTTAAGTTAAAGCTGCAAGCACGGGCTGAAAAAATGGCCTTTTGGGAGAAATTCACAATGGCTTCAGAATAGGTAGGCGCTTGGATGATTACTTATTTGTCCTTATTCAGTGTATTCAAACATCAATAGTACAAAGGAGACCCTTATATGTGGCCATTTTAGACATTACAGAAGCGTATGACAACGTAGACCGCAACATTTTCTGGGATATTCTGGAAAGGGAAGGCTTAGGCGACAATTGTCTACAGCCTTTGGTGGAAATTAACCTAGAAAATGCTGTTTGCGATGAGGTGGGAAGGAATGAGGAGCGAGAAGAAAGTTGATATCAACAAGGAACTGGGGCAGGGTTGGCCCAGTTTGCCCCAGTGGGCAACCCTGCCCCGGTGGGGACAGGGTTGCCCCCAGCAGTCGGGCAGGGTTGCCCGACTGCTGTTTATGATGCACATGGTGAGGATGGAAAGGGCGCTAGAAGGAGTAATATCGAGTTTAATTTCTGATACAAACAGGTGGGTACAGTAGTAGAGCAGCAGCTTCCATGTTTGTTTTATGTGGACGACATAGAATCTAGCTAACAAGCAAAGTGATATGTAACGTCTGGGTAATATCTGTGAACAGGAAGGTGATAAGTTACTTCTGAAATTTAGCGTTAAAAAAATCAGGTGTTCTGGTATTCAACAAATACAGCGAACAGACAGTGACAATACAAGTTCAGGAAATACCTCGCGTAAAGAAATATAGATACCTTGATATATGGATAAACGAAGGCAATAGATATATGGAAACAAAGGCAAAAACAGTAACAGAAAAGGGAAGAGAAATGCGGCCATAATGAAACACATGCAGAGCGCCGTGGGGATTTAGTAAGCTCGAGATGCTCCGGGGCATGTGGAGAGGTGTAATGATTCGAGGACTTACATTTCGAAATGTGGTTGTTTGCTTGAAATCAGGGGTACAACCAGGACTCGATGACAAGCAAAGGTCACTGGGACGCCTCGCATTAGGCGCTCACGAGAAGACTACAAATGAAGCTGTGCAGGTTGATATGGACTGTACAAGTTTTGAAGGGAGGGAAGCTCACAGTAAAATTAATTATGAAGAACGCCTGAGGAATATGGAAGAAAGTGAACGGGCTGGGGGAGTGTTCAACTATTTCTACAGAAATAACATTCATTCACAACGGAGGAAAGGAACTAGGAATAAAGGGAAAATCAGACATCCACCCGTTCGTGCTTGCCAAAATTGGAATACTCCTTATGCGTAACGAATCGAAATTATTACAATGTGCGCGGAAGGCTTTCATGTGTTTAGAAAACTATCATTGCTCGGAAATTTCGAAAGATAAATCGTATTAAATAATTGCACAAACAGGTCCGAAGCCGCAAGCAGAAATATTAGACTAATGCATCTATTACCCAACACTTCCGTGCTAGTTGAATGAATTCTCTCTTGCAATTATGATGGAAAACTCTACGCAGGTTGCTTCTTCTTTTTCCTGTCTATGAATGGTGGCTGGTAAAGATTGCGACGGTGATCGCGAAATGTCTGCAAATTACACCTTGAGTAGTTGTACCCTGAGTGGATATAGCATATACCCTGAGTAATTAATAAAGGCCAAATGTGACATCTGCCCAAGCGAGCTAAGTGCTACAAAGGAAACCCGAATTGGTTCCTCGAAAGAAAAGCTTCACAGTTAAAGAAAAATTCATCCTGGTCCGGGACCAGGATGAACCTTTCTTCAACTGCGAAGTTTTTCTTTCGAGGAAACCGTATTGGTTTCCTTTGTAGCACTTAGCTCGTTTAAGCACCAGGACGAATTTTTCTTCAACTGCGAAGCTTTTCTTTCGAGGAACACGTATGGGTTTACTTTGTAGCATTTAGCTCGTTTGGGAGGATGTCTCATTTCCCCTTTATTAATTACTCCTCTCCCCCTTGACGGTTTCCGCAGAACTAATACGTCATACCCTGAGAGTACGTTGTATGTGGGTTTTTGAAGGTTCTCTCGACAGCGCTTGACAAATTGAACGATCACCCCTTCACGGAGAAGAGAATCCTCGGACAGTGGTCTACGCCAAGTTTAACGCAGAAGGCTTTAAACGCGCTTCTCCGCTACTCGACAGCATGCGGACTGTGTGAGCGGCTGTAAGTTATGACGCTCTGTATGGCGATAGTGTGTGCACCCTTTTTTCTATTTTTAATGCCAATCGATCTTTCCCTTATTCTTGGCACATTGAGGTGGGCAGGTAGGTAGCTGGGTAGTTTCCTGTCACGCCTCGCTTTAATAAATAGAGAGTAATGTGTGCCCTATTGTGGTATCGAACCTCTGCCGTCAAACCTCTATCGCAGTAATAATAATAGAAAAGAACATCAGTACGGTGCTTTAACCATTAGACCACGATCGCTCTTTCCTTATTTTTATTGCCTGTACAACTTAGTGCCATTCATTCGTAATGACAGCGATATTTCTGTCAGTGCGACTCTTCGTAAACGCACACACCTACATCAAGAAGGAAGGAAAAATTAACGGTACTTAGAACTTCCTCAAACATGCACGTTTATGTAACATGGCGAGCCAGTGTGCCGGCGCAGGTTGAGATAACTGTTGGCCTCACAGATGTATGCCATGCTTTCAACAAAGTTTTCTCTTGCAAAGCGTGCGTTAACGTCGTCATGACGTACTTGCATCCTTGTTTTCCACAGGTCGTGAAGGCCGCGGTACCATGAACACGTCGTAGGAGGCGCCGTCGTCGTTGTCTGCAGTTAGGAATGTAATTCCGTGCGGTGTTATGAAAATTTCTGTTTTAAGTTTGCGCTGAAGTGTGTTCCCAGTGAAATATTGCATACCAACAATCTATGAATGCGCGTTCGATAGTTTCTGGATTTTTTTTTTTTTTTTTTTTGCGGAGGATGCAGTTGACTCTTTATACCGCAAAGAAGTCTTTATCTTACAGCCATGTTTCTCTCGTTCCAAAGCCAGCCAGCTCTATGAAATCCTCGGCGCGTTCGCCTCGTGCCACTTCATTGTGGTCTTTCTTTGTGCTAGCTCGTGATCTAAGGCGCCATGACTGCGCTATGTCCGGAACCAGTCCCCTTATCTCAGTAGTTTTCCTGGTACCAACGCAACGCAAAAAATTTGTGCAACGTTGTACCGGCTTTATAATCGCCCAAGTTAATCATGTTTTATCAGTTCTTCGTCGGAATAGAAATGTCATCGTTGTTTTACGCACATCCCGTGAAATAGCTACAGATACGCCCGATTGCATATAACGCAGAGTCGCTGATGACGTCCCACTCTGCGTTTTGTTCGTTTACGCTCGTCCACTGCTATTGTACAAGCCAAAATTTGCCATGTCGTAAGTTCGCGTCGAACGGCCGGCGTGGAAGCCATGCCGTTGCCTACATACGGTCGTATTCACGTGGCCGTCATCGTGCTGCTGTCTTCACAGACGCGTACGCACGTGACCTACACGCCCAACTTCTCATTTCACACAAATACATTGGTGCACCAGGTATCGCACTGGTCCACCTAGTAGCCAGGTGCCAGCAAGAATTCTTCGAATAACAACGATTCCCACACTTCGTGGGATCTGCAGAATTTTTTTTTTTCATTTATTCTTTCTTTCTTTTTCTTTGCCAAAACTTACGTCCTCGGAGACCGCATGCGGCAGGCACCACAACAAACCGCTTTTGCAGCGAGAAATCTCGCTTCTTGCTTCAGCCAGGATTTACGGCTTACGGCTATGAAATTTATGCATATAACCCGCCTGCGTGGGAGGATGCCTGCAAACACCGCGCACTACGTGCCATATGTGGAGAATTCGAAAAATAAATGCAGCGGAACGACGGAACAATTCTGACGGCTTCCCGCAAAACCAGTGTTTGTTGCAAGCGCAACGCCCTATCACTATTTGCGCAGCTGTGCCGCGACCTACCTTCCCAGCTTACTCTCTGCCCTTCAGAATTCAGAAAAGATGCGCGCGAGGGTGGGCTTGCTCTTCACTGCAATGTGTGGGGCTGTGAACTGCCTTTTGCGAGGTGTAGTTTCGTCAGGAGAAGCAGCGACAAGCTTGCCTGTAAAATTATACAGGCAGAAAGATTTTCGCTGCTTGGAGTTCAGGCTGTGTGAGTGCCCATTCGTGCGCCTTTGAAATAAGGAGTCTACCTTCCTGTAGAAGAAGGTATGGCGCATGCGAAATGGCGATGCGCTTTCAGCATAAACGCAGGTCACTGGAAATGAACCTTGTCTTGTCTTGTGTCCCAGACAGTGGTGCGTACCCACTATGGGGGATTGGCCAAGAAGCAGGTGGTTTTCCGTAAGGTTAGAAGTATAGAGAAACTAGATTTGAATAGTGGAGCGTGGGACGATAGAACTGTAATTTAGACTTGCAATGAAAATATTGTTAAGAATTTTGATAGAATAATTTAACGTAAAGAAATGAAATAATAGAAGCTATGGATAATTGTAGAAAATCAGCAAGGTGCTCTTTTTGTCTAATAAAATTGTAAACTGCAAGAAAAGCATCCCTGTGGCTGGATCCCAGTGGAGTCGCCCCAAAAGAAAGAATGCTTGGCGAGGTTAGCGATAGGCCAAGTTTGGTAAATGAGTATTCTAATGTTTTTTTTGTCTTAGAAAGCGGCGGCATGAGAAAAAATAATGTTCGATAGCTTCAGGTGCACTGCAGTAGGAACATAGAGGGAACATCGCGAGACCAGACCTGTGTAAGCAAAAATTTAGAGGAGGTATACGACATCTCAATTTTGTAAAAGATACTTCCAATTGCCTTGAAGGACACCAATTAATATTCCATGGGAAGCCAAGATGGTGGAATTCAGAACACGGTGTTAGCATGGATATTGCAGAATTTTAAGATATAGCGAAATTTTTGTACCTAGCCGCGGTGACATAAGCTGATGTCGGCAAAACAGATATGATAGGGCCGTTGAGGGATGCTCGTGCGGGTGAATCGGCCCTTTCATTCAAGTGCAACCCATGATGTCCCGGTACCCAAAGAAAACCTACTTTTCGTAAGTACGGAGGTACCATCGAACGAAATGTTCTTTGAATTGCAGAATTTAAAGATGCAGTTAGTGATGTGCATACAAATAGCAAGTCGGTCACGATAACAGCTAATGGGTCTTTTGGGGGGAGTTTTCGTAATGCTAATATAATCGCTAATAATTCTGCCTGAAATATAGGTGTGAAGTCGGGAGGCGAAGGGAGTAGGACCATTGAAGAGATTCAGAGAAGATCCCCACTCCTGCCTTCTCATTGCAAACAGAAGCGTCAGTAGCTATTACGTTGTCAGTGGTTAGCTGGTGTAGGTGGCCGTGTAAGATATTAACTAAATCTCGCCTTGCTAATAGTTTAGAATGATTAGGAAATATGTCCTCGAACTGAATTTTGAGGTCTGTAAAGGCATCATTTGAATGGTAAACTTGGCGTATGGATACATCCAATTTTTGTAACTGTGCTTGTGCGAATACTATGTGAGGACTGTGGAATCTCTTCCTCGATACTTGGAAAAACTTAGCAGGTTCAGTGATAAAAGCATATTGCGTACCTCTCTTTAAATAGTCATAAATTTTTAAAAATGTCTGAACCCTAAGTATGCGGAACCTGCAATATAGGGTGGGTATATGAGCTTCCTGATATAAAACAGCGTTGGCAACAAATCTAGGTAGCCCGAGGCATGACCGTAGAGCTTCTCTTTGTAAAAGTATGAGAGGTTTAATTTTGTAGGCGGGGCCACCGGAAAATATTAGGCAGCCAAATTCTAATATGGGCCGAACATACATTTTATAAATAATCAGTAAGGTATCCTTGCGTAGTCCAGAGCGGCGGTGGCTGAGCCGGCGAAGCATAGCTACGGCTCGTTATGCCTTTGATTTAATATGTTCAATGTGACTGCGCCAGGTGAGTTTGCCATCGTAAATAACACCAAGGTACCTGAATTCGTCAACTTGAGGAATGATTTCCTGTCGGTATTGCAAAGATATATGCACTTGTGCAGTTAATGGGAATACTAAGACCGCACTTTTGCTAATATTTAATGACATACTTAAACTCTCTAGCCATGTCTCCAGCATTCCTAAGTAATTTTGTAACGACTGTTGTAGAGAATGTAAATTGCTTGCGGAGGAAAAAAAATGCGATATGGTCAGCATAAACATAAACATGTACTTCCGTAGACAAAGGAATGGTGCTTAGCAAAATGTTAAATAATATAGGGGAAATTCTTCTCTTAATTATCGCTCGTCTGTTACTTCTTTTTCTTTCCGTCCGTGTGTTTGGGCGCTATGTTTAGTGATAGTGTATGCGCGCTTATGAAGGGATCTCGTAGATACCCACTGCACTGTTTAAAAGGGTTTGTTGCTGGGCATGTTGGTGCGATTTAGTGTAGATTTTTAACGGCATGAAATGCAGATACCACAGCGAGAAAACGTCAAAGCGCCACTAACAGTTTTACGACTACCAACAGGGCAGCTACCAAAACTGTTATAGTGGTGGTTGTGTGGGTCGGGTTCTTAGCGTCGCGCCTGCTTTTTGGCACCGCTATAAATGTGTATATGCATGGTTTGACAATCGCATCGGAGTTTCTTTTTTTCGCAAGTTATCGATGCCTAGAAGAGAGCGCCATGGCGCGCGCGTTTGTGTCGGTGTGGGTGCCTGTGTGCGTATGTGTGTATGTGGGCGAAAGAGAGAAAGAGACTTGCAAAGGACTTGTTCACTGGCGCAGACGGCATTGAACGAAATGCAATAATGAGAGTTCGAGGCTTCACGCTTCTTTGGGTTCCCGGAACGCCTTTCTCCGGTGGCCACAGTGCCCAATACGAGATTCGAACCCTATATTGGCGTTCGCATGCCCAATGCTTCCATGCAGATGTCGCCTCAGGCGTACCCATTTGACAGCTGTGCCCCCTGCATCAGGCTTCACTGCGCCTGTTAAAATTATATTGTATGTGTGTAGTGATTATAAGGGTGAAGGGAAGAGAGAAGTGCAGTGCCGTAACTGTCTCTCAAAGGAGGACACCTCAACAGCACTGCACAGGGTAGGGGAAGTGGGAAGGAAAAGATTAAGAGAGAATGAAATAGAGCGGAGAAAAAAAAGAAAAAAAAAAGGCAAGAGGGTTGAAAAAGAAGAAGCAATGCGGGGCTTATAGCCGCGCTCTCAGTTGAGTTTCGACAAAAAAGTCGAGAAGGGCAGCAAACGCTCTCTTGGCGATGGAGGCGTGGGCTGCGGGAAATAGTAGTTCTGTCTCCGTGTTGCAGGGTAGACCCACACGACGATAGGATGTACAGAGCGCGGTGCGCTCAGCGTCGAACGATGGGCATCGCAGCAGGAGATGTGCGAGAGTCTCATCCTCGCCGCATTCCGCACATGCGGGGCTGCCAGTTCCGCGCAGTCTGTGCGCTCGGGCGGCGGTGTTGTAGCAGCCGACGCGGAGACGGAGAAGAAAGGAGCGGTCCCAGCGGGAGAGGCCGGCGCGGGGGAGGAGGCGAGGGGGTGTCCCCGCCGCAACACGTGGGTCAGGGTGATGCGCGCGGAGGGTGCGCGTGATAGTCGTCCTGGCCACGTCGAAGCGGGAGACAGAGGTGGCGAGGGGGAAAATTATATTGTAACCGCACATCACGTGCATGAAAGCCGGGCTTGTAGAATAATTGTTTCGAACTATGAATCGGTGATCAGCGACGATATATTGTAGACGCTTGATGCGTGCCGTAAGTTTCGTAGATGCACAATCCTTCCGTGTAAAATTCACACTACATTCGCACAGGTTTGAAGCATAGTTATGTTTGTGCAAGTTTATAAACAGTTGGCCTTTAATCAACTGCTGTTTTGGACTCCCTGCAGCAATTTAACTGCATTGCAAAGCTCTCCGCATATGAAAATGTGCTCCTCTCTTAATATTTCTTCCTCTCCTGATGCTCAAGTTTAACAAAGGTGACTTCAAACAAAGGTCACTAAAAAACAAAGTTTTGGTTATGCTTCGGTCATCGCAAAGTTTCTACATTCCCTTTCGGAAACACCTAGCCATAGACAAAGATTCTCAACGAGGATGTTGTTACAATGCCTGATGTAGACAGGTCTCTGCGACCGTGCATACACTTGGTGGGCACATTCAAATGTGCTTGCAACTAACGCTGTCTTTGTCGTCCGTTCTTTCTCACTCTTCACCCCTTTATCCCATTCTCCCAACGCACGGTAGCAAAGCGGACTTGCGTCTGATTGACCTCACTGCCTTTCCTTGCTTCTGTCTTCCTATTGGAATATGCCTGTGGGCGCCCGACGCTTCCAGCGAGCTGTATGCCTTTTATTTCACTGATTCCGTCGTTGTACTACGCCAGTCGCAATCGAGCAACGAGGTGTACAATAATAACAATTATTATTTTCATTTTGCTCACTCTGAACACTCAATAAGAATTTTCTGGCAATAGCAACCCTTTATTTAGTAAAGTAAGTAACATCTACTAAAAAACGAAACGTTTAATTCTTTCGTAGATATTACTTACTGTAATAAACGAAAATCAGACATCCACCCGTTCGTAGAAATTGCTACAAAGGAAACCCATGCGGGTTCCTTGCAGCACACATTGCAGCACACCAGATGGCAAGCGCCATCTGGTGGTGTTGCAATTAACCCAGTGGCGCGCTCGGCGTGCGTGGTTCGCTGTGATTGGCTGGCCTATTCGGTGACAGAACAGCCGCGCAGCTCCCACTGTGGCGAAACCTGCCGAGGTTCGCAAAGAATTGCTTCGACTAAAAAAAAAACTGTTCACAACAAACGCTGACATTGCCCGGTTTCTCTGACTGCCACTCAAGTGCTTTTGTACGAAGCGCATGGCACATTGCTGATTTCGCTATGAGCGTCGCAATTTTAAGATTCACTCTTATATCGATCGCGCGCTTTCTCAACATTCAAGCATGTGTCTTCACTTGCAAACTGAAGAGAGAGCAGAAAACTCAAGTTACAGTTTGATCTTGGTTCTTGTCCTAATGCTGGTTTGTTTTTATCTTTGTTGGGAATGTTACAACTACCGTGCTACATTTGTTTGTTTGTGTCTTCTGATGCTTTACTGGTGGCTGGTCTTGTCGTTTGCCTTGGTATTTATTTGCATACTTATTAAGTCATTTGTTCTTCTGATTTCCGTTCTTTCATCTGTAATTGTTTCATGGTTTGAAACAGCAAAGTAATAAATATCATTGCATTCTATTTTCTTGCGCTTTCTGGAGATCGTCGTGGTTGTAATACCCTCCCGTTTGTGCTATAGCCTCTTTGTGGTGTTTAGTGTGAAAAAATGAATGAATCAAGAAATGAACACTCCATTTGTTTCTTTATGTTAGCCTCAGCTTATCACAGGTCACCTCGGGATCTTTTCCGTTAGTTATTTTCCTAACGTTATGTTACAGTGTGGGTCTTTGTGCGCTTTAGTATGAATGAGTGAATGAATGAATTTTTATTCGTTAACTGATGAATGAATGAGAACTCACATTGTTTTCTTTACATTTGCCATTAAACGTGAAATTTATTTTAAATTTAAAATACTCAAACCACGCTGAGATGAATTTTCACAAAGGACGGTACCAGAAAAGAGGAAGAGGACGTAATACCATTACGTCCTTGCCCAGTTACGAGCGCTCAATGGTCGTCGTTCTCTCACCCTACGCTCTCAACAACCGCTCTGCTCTGTGTCTCCCTTTCCTGAGCTTTTTGCGCTCACATACACCGGGCCGGCGTGTCTACTTCATCACTTTTCTTTCAGCCTCTGTCGGCGTGGTTTGTGCCGGCATCTTCACTCGCGGGACTGCCATTGTCCAGTGACGGGCACTTCACGGGTGGCCCCAGATTCTTTATAAAGTGTCGCGGCAATTTATCTTCCTCAAGGGACGTCCCATTCTTCCGTGGGCGTCCTGGGCCTTCGCTTCCATCACAGCGTCGTGCGCCTCCTCTCTCCACCGCCAAGCGACAATCTGTGCACGCCAGCCTTGCTTCGTCGCCAGCAAGCTTTCCATGGACTCGTAAACGCGTGTCATTCCACTCTGTTTGAAGGAGCCTGCACATTACCTTTGCTCCCTAATGGCTTGTAGGACGGTTGCCCATTTACCCGTCACATTAAATTGCACCACACGGATCCCTTATGGTTTCAATGCCTCTCGTGTCCTTCACATATTGTGATTAAGGAGATGAATGTTCATCGCTTATCAAACAAGTGTTACTATATACTGCGCAACCAATATGCGAGAGAGGGCACGGTTGGGTACATTAATTTTAGCTCGCGTGCAATAGGCGGCGTAGGTATCCACCGTAGTAGCAGTGTGCCTTGAACGCTACGGACTTTCTAGCCGTTTCTTTAATGAATATTTGTCGCAATTCAAATGTATGACCTGAAAATTATGTTGCTTTGCGAGGGCTTTATTGAGGCCTGTCATTTAAGAAAGCCACGCTTGTTCCTTTGGTGGGATGATTATCGTAAGCTAGCTTTGGCCAAATTCGCCCTAAATTTTTCTGTATAGTCAATTGTTTCAGTTTCCTGTGTTTTTTTTTTCTACTTCCTTCTTGCTGTCTTCGAAGGCTATAACCACTGAAAAACAACTCATGGGTTTTAACAGGGTCGCTTTATAGACAGGAATCTTTTCTATACTTTATACATCCTTTGGTTGTTTCATAAGTAGCTGTCGCCGATCAAATTGTACTTGTTTTCTTAAGTTATAGAAGGTCGCATAACTACCCACGTGCTTGAAATAATATGATCACCACTCAGTTAGAATGCTGGCGTGTCGTATCCGTTTGTAGCAGTATAGTGTTTTGAAAACGAATGAATTCTAGCAGCGAGCATTGTAGCCCTGAGCCAAGTTAATCCTGCTAAGGCCTGTAATTTGTTTCAGAGCCATTCACTCTCCGTAGCAATTAGTGACTCACATAGACTCACCCCCATAGGCACGCACACGTCTTCACACACGCGCACGCGAGGGATACATCCTCTGGTGAACTGACTCGAGCCCGTTCCAGACTCATCGCTCACAACTTCCTACGACATTCCAGAAAGTTACGGCTGCAATATCCGGCAGTACTTTGTTTCTTTCGAGGCTCACCTGCGCATTCTGATGACTTCGGACAGCGCCTCGTTCCTCTGAGTCTCCCGCTCCACCCAGGGGACGAAGGGGCATCAGAGCCAGTGAGAATCAATTTGCACGGCGCCTTCGCAGCCCTCCCACCTTCTCCAGCTTTACGCACTCCACGAAGCTTCCGTCCATCTCCCAGGTGACCCTCCTGCACTAAGCTCCAAAATCCCTCCCTCCAACCATCCAAATCTCCTCCCGCCCCTGTATCCCCCACCGAGCCGGGAAGCTTCGTTCTCGTTTCCCCTTCTGTTGGAAGACACAAAGACAAAACCGAACTATGGTCACTGAGTGAGACGCAAGGAGGATCGCAGGAACGACCCTGCGATTCGGCCTTCACGCATCTGCCTATCGAGTACCATCAGCCGTTGTCTTGAGTAAACAACAGGTGCTGCATTTCGGGTGGCACAGCTTGCGTGTGTCGAGGCCTTCTACCTTAATGCGTAAGTGCTTCGTGTCTGACTTCCTGCAATAGAAGAGCTTAAGTGACCGCCGATACACAATTAAAACACTGTGATTTAATTAATACGTTAACTAGCAGCTCCACAATATTGATGACCTAACAAAAGCTTCTGCAAAAACAAGAAGAATCTAAGTAATAATGTGCGCCTATATATCTAGCTTTATTTAATTGCCTGCTTAACAGTGGTCTTCACACAAAAAGTGGCCAGTAGCACCAGCAGACGCTTTCATCACAAAACCTGCAGGCTTCTTCATTCTCTCCATAGCGCACGTTGTGGTCATACTCTCGCCACTGTGAAAATCGCTTCCTTTGTTTAAGCAAGCTCTTAATTTTTATATAGACAGAGATGCGCCTCAAGAATTTGTGTTGACCTTCTCAATTGGTTGTTGCTGTTCAATATCCTGTGAGCGGTCCATGATGACACTCAGAAAAATTGTTTAGCTGCCAGCTAAGGTTGAGGCACGCTTTTTGTGTTCTGCAACAGTCGTGCTGCCTTGCATGGTTTCAAGCATTCCGGGCTGAAATTGTGGAGTGAATATTGCATATACATGAAATAAAGAGTGTCAATCATACATTTCACATTACCGCTTGTGCATAATAAAAAAGAGTGCCCTTGGCAGCTGACACAAACATGGCCATAAAAACGTCTCTTGCGAGCTTCTGGTAACTCCGATAATGTTGTCTCTATATTACTGTGAACAAAACGTATTCTTGACATAAAAATTGTTACAGCGCAATCACATGCAACCACAAGTATGAAGGACGGAACACAAGCGCTTGTGTTCCGTCCTTCATACTTGTGGTTGCATGTGATTTCGCTGTAACAATTTTTATGTCAAGTATGCACCAACTCGCCCAGAAAGAAGTTTTAAAAAAAAAACGTATTCTGTACAATGAGAGGGCAGCGAGGCGCAGCATAGAAACCTGACTCTTTCCAAACCGCTCAGAGCTTTATTCAAATGGCGCCACTGCAGCTGATCTATATGTTGAGGCTAAATAGTCGGAGTGTTCAGCAGGCAGCTGAAATTTTCTTTGGCTGATCTTGTTGATAGATGTACTCCGCTGCGTAATAATCACCCATGTAGGCTAACCAAACTCACACTTCTTCGACGAAGCCGAAGAGCTACAGTTTTCTGTCGATCCGCGTTACCGACGGCAAGGCACGGAAAACGACAAAGGGAAAGAGCACATCTCTGTCCCAAAATCTAGTACATAGATCCAGGATAAACCTTCTAAGTGAATGTGCCTGAATATACCTAAATGAAATGGTTGAAAAATCATGGTAGGTTACTGGGGTAGCGGTAGGAAATTCCCCCTTCAGCTTCCTTCCAGGCAGCATTTAGCAGAGAGGCCACTGTTTTCATAAGCGCAAAGGTGCTTCTAGCTTGAAATGGTCACATAGCAATGATTTTCTTGGTGTCTGAAAAGTGCGAAAACTTTTTCGTTCCTTTTAAGGGTTAGTGTAACTCTAAGAAACGGCGCGCTGTTGGCTTTCATAAGTAAGTACAAAACACCAGTTTTGGACCATACGTTGTCGTGCCTCTGGTGTCGCCACCACCAAGCGACTACCTGCACACACCAGACTCGTTTTGTCGCTAGCAACCTTTCCATGGACTAGTAAGTACCTGTGATTGCCCTTTAACTTCAATTTAAGTTCACCTGTAACTGACAGCTCACCAATATTGTCCATCTACTGCATCTCGCTTAGTTTTTCAAGACGTGTTCTTATATTTAATTCTGTGTATATTTTCGCATCGTGAAGAAGAAATAAAGCAATAAAGGTATTCTAGGGCCAGTCTTTCGTATCATGCCAGTTAAAGGGTTTAAAGAAACCAGAGTTACTTGCGACTGCCAGTGTCTTCAGTTTTGACGCCCCCAAGCTGTGCAAACATTTCCCAGCATATTGTGTGTCATTTGCTCAGTCTCGCTCCGTCGTTTCTACTTCATTCTTTTTCTCCTTCCCTTCTTTCTTGTTGCCCGTCTTGCGCAGTTTATAAATTAAACAGTACGGCTGACTCTCTAAACAATAATTAAACTTTGTAGCGTGAAATGCTCCACTGCTGGTGTGCCCTTGTGCAGTAGCTCTACTTTAGTATAGGGCACTGATTAGGACTAGGTGCTATGAAAATGCCGATTAATGCGCAGTCTCTGCGTAATTACTCACTTGGTCAGACCTAACTTATGGTCCTTAACGATTTACCCGTGCGGACGAAAACTAAAACTAACAAATTCCCCCAAATTTACGACCTGTCGTGGTTGCTTAGTGGCTATGGTGTTGGAATGCTGAGCAGGAGGTCGCGCGATGAAATCCGGGCCCCGGCTGCCGCATTTCGATGGGGGCGAAATGCGAAAACACCCGTGAGGCTTAGATCTAGGTGCACGTTATAATAAGAACCCCAGGTGTTCCAAATTATTCCGCAGTGCCCCACTACGGCGTGCCTCATAATCAAACCGCGGTTTTGGCACGTAAAAACCAATAATTATTTTTTTAATTCCCGCAGAAATTCCCATGGCAATTGTCTCACTATGCGTAAGCATTGCGCCAACTGCTCATCCCCAGCAGCCTGGTGCCGTTATCAATGTAACGAACCTTGATCTGACCAGTATAAACCATGATCAACCCTTATCCGTCGTTATCAACCTGCTTGGACTAGATTCGACCCTTATCGAACCATTTAGGTTGTTCGCAATCTTATCGTGCTTAATCCAAGTCTTATCAACGCTCATCGGTCGGTATTAACCGTATCACAATCAATCCGATTCTTATCAGCCCTTATCTCTTCTTATCAGCATTATCGGACATAATCTGACCATTATCAACTCTTATCTGCCCTTATAACCTTATCAGATTTGCTCATTATAAGCCATTATTGCCCTTACCGCTCTTTATCACCTTATCCATACGGGTCGAACCATTATCAACCGTGATGACCTACATGACCCCTCATCACTCCTTATCAACTCAATCACGCTTATCTGTCTTTGTTGCAAAGTGTGAAGCGCATGATCTTTCAGACGTCGGTAGCATTTCGGTCGGTGAAGAAACGCCCCAGCGCAAGGCGCATCCCGCAGCTACCGAAACGCATAGGGCGTGTGGCATGTTTGGCATTAAATTTTCGCGAAATTGGAATTTTCCTAATATCTATAATGCTCCAAGTCGGTTCTACATGTTGTCCTGTAGATGGGTTTCATTACACCATCACCAAATAGTTCAACAAAGCCTTCGCAGAAACTGTTCTCCGTCGTGTTTAGTAGAGACCACCCGCTGAGAAGACGTCAGGGCCCGCGTCACGGTGCCATTTAGTCATGGTGTCGTTCTGCAGGCGACTAATTGAAGTTGTTTCTCTCTCGCTCTCTCCGTCGTGATTTGTTTTGTAATGCAGGTACAACACATTCTTATGGTTCGGATATATTCACCTTCTGCAGGCGTTTGTGCTTAGCTCAATCAATTACCTTACATAAATAGCTGTGTCATCTTCTGTCAGAGATGCGCCAGTGGCTCCTTCGGACTTCCTACTTCTTGAAGGAGGTGGTTGAAGGCTGGCACTTTCTAAAGGCTCGCTTTAGTATGGATTATATTTTCACTGCCTCTCACACATTTTTGCTGCACTCATAGACACATTGCTTTCTGTTCCCCGTTATTGTGCGCATTATTTGGAAGGTTATTACCTAGATATACTTAAGTGCGTCCGTAGAATGATCATTCCTCCATGAATAGAAACTTTGTTCTTTAAGTTACATTCAGCAACCCTTCCTGTCAAAACCTGGTTAGAATAAAGGGGCTGTGTCGTGCCGTGGTCGACGAACTGCCGTTTGTCTCCACATGCTGAAACGATTGACCACTGTGTCGTAGATTTAGGGATGCCGTCTTATTCTTGTACATTCTTGAAAGAACACTAAAAGAAGATTTACTTATCGCACCATGCACAATCAGCCTTTTAAAAATCCCTGTGACCCACCATATGACATATTCCCGGCACTTGGCCTTTGGCGCTGTAGCATGTGGGACAGGCACGCTAAACCACCGCGAAGCACTCGATTGTTTCTTCTAGAATCTGCTGCTCAGGTTTGTATGCGTGCGCTGCACAAAAAACAGCACCGGACTGGATGCCTTTATTGGACAATTGCATGTGCTTGCCTGACTGTTGAATGTGTTTTCAGTCGCATTATATTTCTATAGCTCTTCGGTTGTCTTTTTCTTTTGCTGAAGATTCTGCTCCCATGCGTAAAAAAATTGGTGTGTAGCCCAGTCGATAAAACACTTGGTTTCTGAGCGTGGGGTCGTAGGTTCGAAACTCCCCACCACCAACACTTTTTTTTCTTTCAAATTTATTTTGTTTTATACATTAATTTTTTTAAATCAATTCGCTTTACGTGAGAGACGGACGGTTTTCTTCGTTGGGTAGGCATAAAAATTGATACAGATTTTAAAAAAAGTTGTGCAAGCATCTGGCGCACACAAGTTTTACGGCGGATAACTCCGTTCGTTTCTTTTTTTTTTTTTTTTTGCTACTGAACTGCGTTAGTAAATATGAGTTCAGTTGGAGAGAAAACGAATTACTCTGAAATAGAAGACGGTGTTACGCCATGCTCTCTTTCAAACTTAAAAAAAAAAAAAAATTTCTAATGCAGGCACAGTTATCCTTTGACGACCTTATAGCGATGACGTAATTTTTCAGCAGTAAATAGGGTGTTCGAGGTCTCAGTAGCAGCTTTTGCGTCTTTGAGCACTTTCTTATTTCTGAAGGTGCTCATTCATAACTCTCGGTGCTTTTCCTTCATTCCCGCCGCACGTTAGTGAGAAAAACAAACCCCTCCAGAACAAGTGCTTGATTGCCATACTTTGTGCGGATAGTGCAGTGGTTATGGCGTATAAATTTTTATATTAAAAAATGCGGGCACCATTTACAGAGCTGTGCCGCGTGCAGTTTTCGTCTCGGTACTTTCACAATTTCTGAACGCTAGGGCTTTTCCCAGCAAAACCGCACCACTGGTAGTTGGAGTTAAATGGGACTTTCATCGCCCCTTACTAAACTCATTAAGGCGCATTTGTTAGGAAAGCAGACACTTCAGAGGGCTGCTCACGCAGGGTCTTCTGAAAGTAGTTTTTCACCTTCTCGGTTAGGAAGAGAAAAATCCACCTCGGGACACTTTCCTCGTAATTCAGAGCCCATTGGAGTGCTCCCTAAGAATCTTTTCCCGCGAAGGCGATACCGCAACCAGCTTCAAATTGCTGATGCAAAGATAGCGTGTACGATTGCCCCGGTATTCCTTTTTCCAATGTATTTCAGGTGTAATCAGTTCACGGTAGTTTTAATCGTCACAAATGACCATTCTCTCTCGATTCGTCATCGATGTTCCACCGTTTCTTTACCAAACCTTCCTTCAGAGCTCCATTTCGCAACCTTTAACCCAGATTACATCATGGCTACCACAGAATTAGAACGATCGCGTCGTGTTACCTTGATATATACGAGTGGCCCTCAGGTTTCATGAAAACGCTTTTGAAGGGCTTAGGTTCTGCGATGACCTACTTTGATTCTAAATCTTATACTCCAACGTTTCTGAAAGTCCGAGTGCATCTCTCATTACTTGGAGAATGGTTTCGTGTATCGCGAGAAAATGGCTGGACGAGCAACTCGTCGACCAGGAGAAATCCAAGCAAGGGAGGAGCTAATAAGGACGAGAGAGCGTATAGGGCGCAAGGGCGATGTTGCGCAAGAAGTGTTCGCTGTAAGAAGGTTGGCCGAATACGTTAAGAGGGTGTGGCGGGGAGCTTAGTATTACCCCGTTTGAAGACATTGAGACATGATGAAACAAGGCAAAAGACCAACACCAAGAAAAGAAACAACACAGCGCCCTCTCTCGTTTCTTTCCTTTGTGGTTGTCTTTGACGCCGTTTCATCGTGTTACCTTAACAACTCGTCCGATTGTCCCTATTTAAAAGAAATGGAGAGTAGCTACTTACTAAGACCGGGAGAGGTATAACAATTTTATTTATTTATTTATTTATTTATTTATTTATTTATTTATTTATTTATTTATTTATTTATTTATTTATTAGGATAGCACAAATCGTCCGAAGGCATTGATGTAGGGGGGATGTTAAGGAGAAAAAACACGAAATATGGCTGAAACGTGAAGACGCAAAGAAACACACTTAGAGCAAACACACCAACAGCCTTGTTTCTACAAGTCAAGATAAGCGCTACGCGCTATGACAAATATGTCGTCTTAGCTCATACACAAAATATTAGTCATTTGTCGACACCACAATCTGAGGCAGTTTGTTCCATTCTTTAATGCTGTGGGGAAAGAAAAACGACTGCAGTAGTTTTGTTCGGCAAGGAACTTTGCGAATTTTCTCGATATCGTCATGTCTTTGTGATACGTAAATAAGTGGTTTTAAAGAAACGCGGCGTTAGATAACGAAATTGTTCCGATCAATTTGATTTTATATTGAACACCTATGTGCTTTATGGCGAATATCAAGCGTGTCCCGATTAAGCACGTTGTTTAGGGTGGCGACGCTAGTGCTAATATGATACCAGTTAGTTACAAACCGCGCTGCGTTATTTTGGATGGCTTCTAACCTATTAGCAAGACTCAGAGTCCCATACTAAAGAAACATATTCCAAGATAGGACGAACATTAGAAAAAAACATGACCTCTTTGACTTCACGCGATGCTTTCCTGAAGTTTCTTCTCGAAAAGTTAAGTACGCGACTTGCTATTACGGTTATGTATTTTATATGGCTGTGCCAAGTTAGGTTCCATAAAAATATGACTCTTACGTATTTCGTTTCCTCAATTATTGCTATTTGTTGGCCATTTAAATACTAGTAGTTTCCTATAGTTTCGTGCTTTCTAGAAAGCTGGACATGATAACACTTAGAAATATTTAAACTCATATGTCATTTACGGCAGGACGAAGGTACTTGGTCGAATTCTGCCTGTAGGGTAATAGTGCCAACATGATTGTTAATGTCCCTACAAATCCCACAGTCATCGGCATATCGTCTAATCTAGGATGTAATGTCTAAGCCTATATCATTAATGTGTACCAAAAACAGAAGTGGTCCCAGCACGGACCCCAGTGGAGCGCCTGTTGATACTAAGACTGAGTCTGAACCTGATCCGTTCATTACTACTTTTTGGTGTCAGTTTATCAAGTAATCTTCTTGCCATTTAATGCATTGTAGCAAGCCAAGGTAGGATAGTTTGAAAAGGAGTGAAGAATGTCGAACTGTATCAAAAGCCTTTGGAAAGTCCAACATGATGCAGTCTATTGTTGAGCCGGAGTCGAATGAAAAGACGAGATCGTGGGAAATGCAATCAGTTCAGTCACGCAGGAGTGGCCGGCCCTGAACATATGCTGATTAGAAGTCAGAAAATCGTTTTCCCCTAAGTGATGATAAATGCTGCAATATATTCTCTGTCCTGATGTCTTGCGGAATATAGTATTTAATGAAATGGGTATATATTAGGAAGCCAAGCTCCGAAACTCATATTTATGAACTGGGACCACGTTAGCAGTTTTCCAATCTGATGTTAGCTCTTTCGATGACACGGGAGTGAAAAACTGATAAGGAATTTTGCGGCATCAGGTGGGAAAACTTTAAACACACGCACTGAATAATATCTTGGCCAATAGAAGAATCTGACTTTAATTAGGACAGCAGTTTGATTACTCCATCGTAAGATACAGATATAGCTGGCACATTCGACAAACTATATGTAATTGGCTAGTTATCAGGCTATATCAAGCTAGATATAGCTAGTTGCCTGATCTTCGGGGAAGAGAGTTAAGGATATGTACAAATCGAAAATAGGAAGGCACGTAGGAAGAACTGGAACGTGTCACTTTGCAAAGACAAAAATAAATGTGCATTGAATTAGAATGGCGATTTGGGCTATATAATGAAAAAAATATATAATGACAGATGCGTAAGTCAACCCGCAGAAACTTTAGATAAGAAATTTGCTCTTCTGAACCTATTCAACCCTTGTTTAGATTGTTTGACCTGTTAACCAGATATATATGAATGCAGTTATGAAGTCTCCTTATGGAGCTTATGTGCAAGTTGAAATGTCACCTGTATTTAAGGCTATGTGGAATTATGTGATTACCTTATTTGGGTGCAATGACTGTGCCGAATTTTCGGCACTGTTTCCCTTGGGGACACTACGTATGTGCTGCTGAATTGTGTTATAACGTGCGTAGTGTCTGTTGCTGTTTCCATTTTGTCTTTTCGTTATTTTTTTTCTCGTTTGAGAAGTGCGCGAGTTTTCTTCTTCTTTTTTTTTTTTGGATAGCCGGACCTCAAGCCACCTATTCCCATTTTTTCGATAAAGAAACGAAAATAAACAAGAAAAAGAGGTCTAGTCACCAGTGTGGTCTCGTCACTTAGTGCAGAAAAAGGCTGATTACGAAAAAAAAAATACAGAATTATTAACCAATACTATTAGATTCGTCGGACGGTCCTACCGCTGTCGACCAGATGTAGGAGTCGTCGGACTATCTCGCCGCTGCCACCATTTGAAGGAGATGAAGGTCGTAGACAGGAACTCGGTGAACAGGATTTATTTACATATTAACAGTTTAAGCAAGATACATTGGCAGACTAGCGCGACTCCCGTATGGAGCCCGCAAAACTAACATACAACAAACAGTTTACGAGCCCACAGCTCACTAGTACATTTCTAGTATGACAGAGCACTCAGCTCCCGACAACGATCACGACACGAGCACACCCTAGCAGCCGGCAAACGCTGCTTATAAGCTCTCCGCTTGACGTCATAGTTCGACGTCATCGTTCGGCGGGGACGGAGCAGGAATGGTCGGGAAGGTTCGTCCAAGCATTGTAAACTTGCCGCCGCCTCGCACTATGGCTCACCCACTCTAATGCACACAAGTTCGAGCCCATACACACAAAGGCTCCGGAGTCAACGACCGAGGGCTTCGTAGAACTGTGCTCCGTCTCGGGTGGTGCGGCGGAGTACCACATGCCTGAGCTGACCGCGCGCCACGTGGCCGCCGGTCATCCGCAGTTCTCGGTACCGCCCAGAATTCAGTGCCGACGTTAGAGGGCTTCGCAGAACTACTTTGTCCCGGATGGCTCCGCCAAGTACCAATTTCCTGAGCTGATCGCGCGCCACGTGGCTGCCGGCCGTCCGCAGTTCTCGGAAGAGCTCCCTGTCTGGTGGGCATGGAACATGTGCAGCGGGCTGAAAGCTGGCCCGTACGGCCATTCTTAACAGCTCCTCCATGGCCCGGAAAATCTCGCCTGGCCAGTGCTGGCAACCGCTGGGCAGGAAGAGAATGGCTGGCGAGCAAGACGATGGCTTTGCTCTCTGCAACCCCTGCGTACTTGGAATGCCTTCAACCATCTTACAACAACTGGCACAGAAGAGCCGACCCGGCAACACAATACCGCTCAGCGTTCAAACGCCCGGAATTAGCTGCTAACCCACCAGGCCTCCTATCACAATTTCCATGCAAGTCACTCAACTGGGAATCCCAAATTTTGCCCCAAAATTTCGTGCCGCCAAAGCGAGCGTTCACGTTTCTCCTGAGTTCGACCAAACCCGACCGTCGCGCTGCACAAGAGTAAAGGTTTACGCAGAATTAAATCGAAGCCTTTCAAACACCAATACTCAAACATAACTTCAGCAGCCTAACTTCGCGAACAGCCTGTTCCTACCCTATCACAGTGGCGTACTTATCTCATGTACTGCTGCCACTGAACCGTCTGGCCAACTCCACAGGTACGTCATCACAGACGCGCTAAGTTTGAGGTCCCTATTCCGAACACGTGCTTGCATCATACAAAGTTTTCATCACGCTGACTCACATTTGTTCCTTTAATCCACACAGGACACATTCCTTAAACCAACAACCACACTTGCGTAACTTACGCAACACAGAGGAACCTTTAAACAAATGTGTCTTTTACTAACTAGCTCTTCGCACACGTACTAGAGAAGTCAGAATACGGCTGCCCTCGACACACACGAGCAACCCATTCATAAACGTTCTGCTTCCTTCCGTCCACACAGGACACGCGCTAATGGACGTAAGAGCTCTTCTTAGTGCAAATCACGCACTTACTGAAAATCTACGCGTTTAACCTTAGAAAATACAAAAACACTTAAAAAGAAAGAAGGTTAAATAACACACACGCGCGTTACGATAGGCCTCTCACAGATAACCTTGACACTCAGGTTACTTACACACGCACAAAAAAAGAAAGCCTATATACTTATTAATGAACACCTCGCGAGACTACAGGTTTACTTAAAACGCGTCTTTCAAATCTCGAGCTTCTCAAACAAATCATAAACAGAGCTCATACCTTACATATTGAAAGAAATCCTAGTCTCAAATCGCGAAAATTTGCAAATGTTCAAAAATAAAACAAAACAACATGTTTCTACGGAAGGGCTCTTGGCCTCCCTTTCCAAACGCTTTCGTCTGACTCATACTTTGAGTCGGACCCGAGGTGGCCGCGGTTTGAAAGCTATTCTGGCTGCCGAGGAACAACAAAAGGGCTAACTAACTATCAGCTCCCCCAAGATGTTACGGTCTCCTGCCAATTTGCGTCCTCGCGCCCCGCTTTCAACATGACCTCGACTGACCGCGTCGCTACTCCCCACCTGGTCTCGTCTTGCCACCTTGCGCTTCTTTGTACTGCACGCTGAGCTTCGAAGAGAACAACGGAACGACGAGGAATTTGACTGCCCCGTGCCCTTTGTCCGCGTCCGTGCAGAACAAGCTTCTCGATCCCCCTTTGACCGGTGGCTCGAACGTTTTCGATGCGTCAACATCGTCTGTGACGACCGCACCTTTTTCCTCGCGCCCTGCCCTTTTGGGTTTCTCGCCATCTTTGGCGGCGCTACATTAGTTACCGTCTTTCGGTCTTTACCGCGCTTCTTATTTCGGCGCTTTCTCTTTGCACTCGCTTTCATGTCGCCTTCTCGTGCCTCGTGCTGGCCGGTACACATTTCGTCGGCCCGGATCGGTCTCTTACCCGTACAGTCTGAGTGATTTACATTAAAATCTACTCTCACTTTGCCTCGACTGGCGGACAGCTCAACCGACTCTGGCACAATGCAGCAGGCTTTACTCGAGTTATGCAACTCGCACTCTTGCGAACTGCCCTCTACTGCATTGCCCAGCTCACGCTGTGCATCTGCACAAAGCCCGTCGGTATCGATCGCTGTCTCACGCGCACAGTCCGAATGATTAACAACTGAATCATCCCTATCTAGGCTATCTAGACTGGCGGAGAGCCGCACCGATCCCTGAACAATGCAGTTGTTCTCTCGTGAGCTACGGAGCTCGCCACCCCGAGAACTATTCTCAACTGCATCGTCCAGTTCGCACTTCACTTCTGCACGCAGATCTGACTCGACATGGGTGCTCGCGTCTGTCAAGTCCGTAGTATTCTGTACCTCGCTAACGACCTCGATACCATGAGATGCGACGCACACACGCGGTAACTGTGCCAATTTGTTCGCAGCTGACCTAGCTGTCTCTACAGTCCTCTGTTGGCACAGCACCTCGGCGCTCTCACTCTGGCCTTTAACGGCCTCTGCTGCCACTAAGGCTTCGTTAGCTGCTAGCACTTCGAATTCACTTGTGAACGTGCTGCTACTCTCACAGGTACTACTACTTTTCTCGGCTTTCGACGAAAATCTGCAATCTACTTCCTCACACTTTTGCTGCGTCCAGCCTACAGATTTCTCAAGCCGCTGTTGACTTCCTGCGTTTAGCTGCTGCAAATCCTGTATCTGTTTCTTCACTGCTGCAATTTCTTTTTCAACCTTTTGCCGTCTCTGCTCACGCTCTTGGCGTTCTTGCTTAATTGATTCCTGTTCCTGTCTTTTACTTAGAATTCGTTTGCTCATTTGTTCTATGAATTTCGAATCATTGTTACTTTCTAGAATGGTTTTACGAATCTCTGACTCCTTCAAGTCCTCCTCTACGTTTACCTCGATCTCCTCACACAACCACCACAGGTCAGCTCTCGTCAAACACATTAGGACCATGGTCGCTGCTTTAAGCTTTGGCTCTGCTGTCACACAATACTTGTTGCGATACCCACGCAAATCAAAATACAAGTAAAAGATCCCAGCGAATCAAATCCAAAAACACAGTGAAATTGAAGCCTGGTAAATCTTACAGCCAAAACCAAACGCTTACCCACTGAAGCAGCACCATATCACCAGTCCTTCCCCGCCGTATCCAGTCAGTTGCAAGAGGTGGTCAATCTCAAGTCGCCTCCAACTTGATCAGGATACCGGTCGGTCACCATGTGCCAACGTCCGTCAGCTGCCGTTGCTGTCTCCCGAGTCGTAGGCCGATCTAGAAGCCATAGGCTGGTCTAGGAGCCGTAGGCTGATCCCTCCGCTGCCATTCAGTTATTAAATTTGGCAGGCGTAGCTGTGGAGATGAACTTGGGACGACAGGACTGGGCGAGCAGGATTTAATGGCAGTCTTTACATTTTGAACAGGACATACATTGGCAGACTTGGGCGCCTCCCATATGGAGCCCGCAAAACTAACATACAGCAAACAGTTTACGAGCACACAGCTCACTAGTACATTTCTAGTATGACAGAGCACTCAGCTCCCGACAACGATCACGACACGAGCACACCCTAGCAGCCGGCAAACTCTGCTTATAAGCTCTCCGCTTGACGTCATAGTTCGACGTCATCGTTCGGCGGGGACGGAGCAGGAATGGTCGGGAAGGTTCGTCCAAGCATTGTAAACTTGCCGCCGGCTCGCACTATGGCTCACCCACCCTAATGCACACAAGTTCGAGCCCATACACACAAAGGCTCCGGAGTCAACGACCGAGGGCTTCGTAGAACTGTGCTCCGTCTCGGGTGGTGCGGCGGAGTACCACATGCCTGAGCTGACCGCGCGCCACGTGGCCGCTGGTCATCCGCAGTTCTCGGTACCGCCCAGCTTTCAGTGCCGACGTCAGAGGGCTCCGTAGAACTACTTTGTCCCGGATGGCTCCGCCAAGTACCAATTTCCTGAGCTGATCGCGCGCCACGTGGCTGCCGGCCGTCCGCAGTTCTCGGAAGAGCTCCCTGTCTGGTGGGCTTGGAACATGTGCAGCGGGCTGAAAGCTGGCCCGTACGGCCATTCTTAACAATACACGGGAGATGGAGAGGCGCAAGAGCTGCCGGCGTTTTCTTTAACCGCTGAAATTATGAACTCATTTAGCCATGGCACGAGGCAATGAAGCCGACAAACATATGCACTCAAACGGTAAAACATTTACATATCGGAATTCATATCCCGCAAATGACGTTCTCTTTTTCCGGGCCCCCCAGTGTGCTATATTTCAAACACACACACATATTGACTACCTCGCGAGCACTAATACACTACAAGAAAACATGAAAAAGTCAGATGCAGCTGGTAACAAATCTTGTGTCATATATCCATTACCGCCATTAACACAACATCCAGAAGTCATGTGCCTGTCAATAAAGGCAATCCTTCGCCGCTGCAGACAGGCATTGATATCTCCTTGCAGATCAGACAACCCGCGTGGAGGTTGCATTAAAAAGGATTCATGAGGGACTGCGCTCATAGAGGTGCTACTACATGTCGAAAGTGAGGCCACACCTAAGACGCCCATCTGACTGTCGCCCGTGATTCTATGGCCCATGCCATAGGTCCCTATGGTGTGGGCCATAGGGCCTATGACATAGGACATAAGATATATATATATATATATATATATATATATATATATATGGCGCTTCGCCCTTTTATATCGCGGCACACGCGCCACACAGAGAAGGCCTTGCTCCTGCAACCGCTGCTGGCAAGTTCTGAGTGCTTCGGGAACAAACAGGAAGTAAAAGAAATGCGGTGGAATACCGCTGCCCACAGCAATCAGTCGCGGCAAGACAGTGTGAAGAAGGGCGTAAAATAACTGCCGGCAAGCTTGAAAACAACACCATGATATATCGACATCAAGAATGTTGGTTCTAAACGTATGATGTGCGAGTGCTGAAACTTGCTAAGAAGAAGCCATAAGCGTTGAATATCACGAGAAATAAATATTAACAACATCCCTCGCTCATTATTACGTAGTATGATTCATTGATCAAAAGTGGTGCTTTAGAATAAGCACAAACGTATGTGCCAACATCTTGCCGTGATAGGAAACGCTAGATGTTAGGAACAGTACTAAATTCTAAGGAGTGAATAAGAAGTGAAAGCATGCATAGACGGGCAACGGGTGAATTGACTGAACAACGACGTTTTAGAAATGTTGCCCGTATGTGTATTGGCGCTATGTCATCTGAAGAACAATAACCAGTTACGACTGATTGGCAAGTGGTTAAGAGGGAGCAGGATGGCCAAACGCTGGATTACATACAGCTGCGCCATGTATTCTGTATTAAATGCGTCTAGTTGTAGTTGTACAAGTGTTTACAGAATACTGGATGTGTTTCTTGGAAACAAAAGCAGAGCAACGAATAAAACAACTCAGAAAGCCAAAACAGACAGCCTCAACAGGAAAAGAAGTGGGCAAAAAATCACTACTTACGAATACACACCGGGACGGACACAAACACCAAGAGAGCATGCAACGTAAGCTATCACCGGGCCAAGTATAACAACTAAGCTGTAACTTGTTGCAAAAGATAGGTGCCTTTGGTTACTGATCTTAGAGACCCGCTGCCCAGAGAAATTGCTGCTAGTTGGTGGAAGTAGACACCAGTACTTGGTGTCTTAGTTCGAAGGACTGACCGAGCTGAAGGCTGATTGGTCGAGATCCGCGCACTGAGTTCCACGAGGCCGGTGACAGTGATGATTTGTCGCCTCAGTTCGCCTGACAGCAAATCTCGAATATTTTTCTGTAAAGCGTGCTCCTCCTCAATAGTAAATACAATGCGGGTAAGCCGTACCTACAATCGTGATCGGCAAATCTTTTGCGATGGCGTACCTATCGCAGCGCTGTGGGCCCCTGGGTTGTGTCACTGTTTTGTTCCCCTTTCCCCCACCCCCAGTGTAGGGTAGCAAACCGGATGCTGTTCTGGTTGACCTCCCTGCCTTTCCTACCCTTGTTTTCTCTCTCTCTCTGGTTTAGGAAACGTCACCGAGTTTTTCACGAATATGAAATGGTGTAGATACTAATTGTCAGTGTTCCTGAAATTATCATCACTTGCCTAACTGGTCGACATAATGGGCTGATCCTCACGGCAGACATTTTTGGAAGAATTGTGGTCAAGCATGGCTCAAAATCCATGGTTATCGCGGGCGTGAATTATCCACCGTGCATGACAACAATGCGTGAATGCCTTAAACTGTTATCATTTCGTATGCTATATATATATATATATATATATATATATATATATATATATATATATATATATATCTATATATATATGGGCATGTTCAGATAAGAACGGTAGTCGAGGTCCCATGACCATTTTTCGTTTTCAATGAAATTTTTATATCTGATGGGCAAATGTGTCCACACAAAGCAATGAACCTTAGTTTTGCAAGAAACTTCGTAGTTTTCACGGAAAAAAATCGTATGTCACAGGAGGTGGAGAACGTCGTTTTTGCCACTTCGCAAAGTTGCAAGTTTGGACGCTCACTGCATGCACAATAAATTTTTCCGCTCATAAGTATTTTTTCGTTACCTCTTTGCAACATGTACTAAACGAACAAATAAAAAAACATTTTTTCGCTGTGTCAGTCTTCTAAATAAAAAATCGCAAACTTCGCTTCCGGAGCTATTCGGTGCAAAAAAGGCACTTTTCAGGGCAGCCTCAGGGCAAGATGCGTAAATATCTCCACACTTAATCTTTTTCTCTGTATTTTCCAACTACTTTTACTCACTTTAGGCAAGTTTTGTAGTTTTACACTTGACAGATATTTTTCAATATGGCCTCAAATTTGGCCGAAGATCAAAAACGTCAAAAAAGTGACAACTTTGACTTCGATTTAAAAAAAAAAAACCACATCGTCGAATCTCATTAAAATTTGCCTGAATAATCCCCAATAATCGTTAATTTTAAGGTACTAAAAAGGTGTTGCATTATACTGTTTTAAAGTATAAAAATGAATACAAAACTGAGTTCATGTTTTTGTTATCTAGAGTTGTTTATTACTGCCTCTTAGAAATAGTAACTGTCAAAAATTAGTTTTAGCACTCACTGAACTTGGTCACATATTATTGACCAGAATATCCGAACCATCCTCAATGTTTGTAGAGCTTCTACTCGCTTGTTAGCGGGATTCTTGATGCGTCAAAAGGGGAATAAATTCGTGATTTTACCTGATGTCTCAAGAACTGGCTGCGGTGGTCAAACGTGTTTTGTATTGCCTAATTTATCATCCTAAGTTACATTGGTATGTAATCGATTCTTTAAAAATATTAGATCATTTATCGGTGCCCAGAAAAGTTTTTTATATATAAAATGAATATTAATGTGTTTCTGAAGCCGACGTTTCCGCACTGTTAGATACGGGACCTTTTTCTGAGCCCCCTTCGAGTTCCCCAGACCACATCGAATCGCACCACAGCTAATTGAGAAGCGCAGAAGCACGGATGCCACATTCCAGAGGCGCGCACGGGCAAACAAGTTGAGGGCCCCCACTTCGTACGCCGCCGGTTGGGCTATTCAATGCTTGACTCTTCCAGAAAGCGAAGGGATAGCCCGGCACTGTTCCAGGTAACGTGAGTCCCGAAGTAAGACAGCTGTGATGTACCGGGAAGGCCTGGCAGTGTCGCCCCGGCCGCCTTTGAAGAGGGCCCTCGGACAATTGGGGCCCAAGCGTCGTCCCCGTTCTCTCGTTGTGACGACGCATTGCAAGTCAGCAAGGTAAGACCGGGCGTGACACGCCGGGCGTGACACCATCGCACGGGCGCCTTCCAATGGCTGAAAATGGCGTCATCTGAGCGGGCTCTCCCATTGGCCGAACATGACGCGTCTTCCAGACATCGAAGGGCTTAAAAGAGAGACCGGGAGCAGCAAGAAGAGGATTCTAGAGGATCCTAGAGCATTCCCTGATTCCTCTATCTAGAACTTCTTGCGACGGGCCGCAGCGTCCGAGTTGCTGCCGGCCCGTAATGACTGTACGACTGTTAATGGACGTCTCACTGTAAATAATGTAAAATAAACCTCCCAAGTTTTTTTTCATATCGAAGTCCGTCCTCAACTCCTACAACCGGCGCCAGCGGTGGGATTTCCTCCTCAACTCCTTCAACTGGCGCCAGCGCTGGGATTTCCTCCAACTCCGACAGCACCTGCATCTGTTTACCTCTGTGTTCAATGGTTCTACAGGGCACTGTCAGGAGACAAAACGTCGTCTTCTGAGGGGGACAATTTATCTGCAAGGTTTTTAATCAGCAGGAGTTTTAATCGGGACACAATTTACAAATGGTATGCCGCTTTATGTGGAGACTGCAATTCAGAAAGTTGTAACAAGAAATAAACGGCAGCAGTTGACTTCGGTATGCGCACACTATATTGTCCAGCCCGAAGCACAAACCAGATCACAGTCTCTTCCTTTCTGAAGCAGCGGTGGAGGCCACGTAGGATGCACTGCCTTCATTTGATTGAACGTACTTCCACATGTGGAGTGTCTGAACTCCAGGCACTTTCTTTGCAGTTTTCCATTCTTCCTTCTTCATTTCGCGAAAGTCTGCAAGCTCCCTCTGTGGGAGCTCCAGAATGGTGATGTTCTTTAGCGTTCCTTGAATTGCGTCCACGAAGCCGCTGGCTGTTTGTATGACCTCACTTGCAGGCTTCCGCAAGTTGTGGTGTGATGCTCGATGTTTCACAAGCCCACCAACGCCGTCGCAAGCATTTTTGCCCTGTCCAGTGGCCGAAAACATCCATTTCGTCTCTTGACATTCACTGCGTTGTAGCTCATGAAACTGATATTTATTCTTGAAGTGAGCGGGAGCCCCGTCGCTCACATGTGTTGTTGTGGTGTAGATTGGCGCGTTGTCTTCGAGATGTGCTTTGGTTTTCGACAGAGCCAAACATGCATGAGCTGAATCGTGAGACGTTTCGTCAGAAATAACGGCGTAGTTCCGAGTCGATTTTCTTGACGTGACAACGCAGGTAAACACGGTGACCTGCTTTTTCTGCCAATGGTACGCTTGTACTGCGTCTGGAAGCACAACTGTCCAGTTTTCGGGGAAATCAAAATGCAAAACAATTGCACCTCTCTCGCAGCTCTGTTTTTCTTCATGTATTGCTTTTGCTTGCACAGATCTGATATAGTTGTGGGGAATCCATTTCATGGTCATTCTTAGAAATTATCTCATAAATGATGAAGCGGTCAGAGTTTTTTTAACTAGCTCACCGTATTCCTATGAAGCAATCAACACCTCGTCCTCGCTGCTCATATCAAAATTTTCCAAAGTGAAAATGCCATCTTGTGGACAGTGCTCACAATTCCTGAGGAAACATGACGCAGTAGGTTCCTGGCATGCGCAGAGACTCGGGAGAAAGCGACCTTCCGGAGGCGTTCTGCAGTCCCACGATGCACAACTGAAGGTTTGCACAGCACACGCAAACACTCACTTGCCACTGTGGCCAGCATTTCACCCACTTAGGACGCAAGGATATGAATTTTGTGAGGCCAACCTGGGAGGCAGGGTGAGCTTGCTTGTAGAGGCGGAATGCTTCTCGCAAAGACCGCTTCATGAACCGTTTAGGTACCCATTCCTTCTCTCCCTCCTTTTCGATTCTCACAACATCCTTTTTGTTCGGTGTCTGTATAGAGCAATCGAGTTCATCCATGGTGTAATATTCTAAAACGGTGGTAATGTCTTCGTGTTGTAGCTTACATCTTGTATATCGCTCCTGTGTTGACCATTGTTAAGAATGGCGAGCTGCAAGGCAAAATTGCCACCCAATTACGACTGGGGGACAAGACGCGCATCCCCCACTCTCCGTCGCTGCAGCTAGGCTGCGTTCGAAGAAGCGGGCTTTGTGCTGAAAACCGCCTCCACCCACCAGCCCCATCGCCGTTGTGACGAAACGGGTTCGACGGACGAACTATTGTGCCCGAGGTCCCCAGCGCGGACCTGATTTGCTACGCGTGAGCAAGCTGCCGCGGGAAAGCCGTTTTATGTCGCTTCCCATGCACCGGCCGGCACGCAGGACAACGAGCTACCCAGAATGTCTCCGAGGTACCCGGAACGACTCCCCTCTGACGTCGGCTCCGGACTTCGGAATGTGTGTGCCTTTGTGTGCGTAAACTGTTCTGCGGGGCGGCGGCGAATTTACAATGAGTAAACGAACGTTCGCGTCACCTTGTATCGCCGGCGGACCGAGTGTTTAAAAACGGCTGTTGTGCGGATGCTCGACACACTTCTCTCGTGCAGTCATGTTGGACTGACACTCTTTTTCTCAAGCAGTCATGTTAGACTGATTTAAATACTGTAAATAAACCCTTATTCCTCGTTCTCGATGAGAAGCAGTTCTTCCCTTCATCAACGTCCTCAGCGTGGATAAGTTGGACGACGGTATGGGCCAGCTACCTTCGAATTCATGCCGGACTCCAAACTTGACAACGGATCATGAGCGACGGGATTGAGCCCCCAATCCTGACAACTGGTGGCAGTGGTGGGATGGACTTTGCGACATGGTGCTGTATCTGCGGTGAGTGCTTGATTCTTGCTTTGACTCTCTAGGCTTCATTTTGTGGTTGTTCTGTTTAGAACTGTAAGGAAGCTAGATTGTTGAGTGTTAGCTAGGTTGTGTTTTCCAAGCTAGATTTAGAGAGCAGAATCAAGGCAGTAAAGCAGCAATCATGGAGTTAAGGACACTGCTGAGAGACGAGTTGTTGATTGTTGGTGAGGAACTGGGCCTAGATGTCTGCAAGGAAATGCTAAAATCGGAATTATTGCAGCTAATTTCCGGAAAGGCCAGTGAGGAAGAAATTGAAATGGGGTTTGAACTTCTGAAAAAGAGAGAAGAACGAGAGAGAAAAGAACAGGAGAGAGAGGAACGCGATAAAGATCGCGAGTTAAGAAAAATGCAACTTGAACTTGAAAGCAAACGTTTGGAGTTGTCTCAAGGAAGTGAAGGCGCTCTGGGACGATCAAGTGAGGCAGAATCGTACCGCATGGACAGGCTAATAAAGCCATTTGAGGTCGGGACCGACATAGGCTTGTTCCTAAGCAATTTTGAAAGGACTTGCGAAAAGATGAACTTCGGCCCGAGTACATGGCCACAGCGGTTGCTGTCTATGTTGCCATGTGAGGCGGCGGAAGTAATCGCCAGATTGAGTGCACAGGATGCATATGATTATTCAAAAGTTAAGGCTAGTCTCCTGAAGAAATACCGCCTTTCAGACGAAGCTTTTCGGCAAAGGTTTAGGGGCACAGGCAAGAAAGATAGCGAGGGATATCCGGAGTTTGCATATAGCTTAAAGGCCAACCTAGTCGAGTGGCTTAAAAGCGCGGAAGCGTACGACAGCAGAGACATGATCATTGAATGCATGTGTCTAGAGCAGTTTTACAAAACCATCCCCCAAGCTGTGAAACTGTGGGTGCAAGACAGAGGTAATGTAAACACTGTGGAAAGGGCGGCTGAATTAGCCGAAGAGTACGCAACCCGTAGAAAGTTGAACGCCGAGGAGGTAAACTGGGACGGTCGAAATGGACCGCGGAAACCATTTCCGTTCAAAAAGGGTGCGCAGACTAGACGATCGGAGCCTGTAGACATGGCGGAAAAGCCCACAGAAAAGAGCGAGGAGAAACTTAACGGAGAAACCGCACAAAAAGAACAGAAAAGAAAATTCGAATCTTTTAGACCAATTCGCTGTTACAAATGCCACAAACTGGGACATATAGCTGTAAACTGCGGGAAGCCTAGCGTAGTTTTCTCCTACGTGGAGGAAAAAGATGAGGATATGGAACTTCTAAGTCCATATCTTCACGACCTGCAAGTTAATGGAAAACCATGCCGAGTGCTAAGAGACAGAGCCGCCACGATGGACATTGTCCATCCGTCTTACGTGACGGTAGATGACTTCACCGGAGAAGTAGCATGGATAAAACAGGTTGTAGAAGAACACAGCGTGTGTCTGCCCATGGCCAAAGTCAAAATCAATGGACCATTCGGGGAGCTAGAGACTGAGGCTGCAGTTTCCAAATTTTTGTCTTACATCTTTTCGAATCGTTCGAATCAGTTACTGCGTGACAAAGGGCTCAAACTGGGAGAGGGCATAGTACAAGAATTGACCCGAGGCCAAGCTCGTAAGATCGCGGCGCTTTCGGCTGAAAATGCACAAGCTCCTACAGCGGAAATAGAAAAGGGGATAACTTCACTACCCTAATCCGAGCTAGGCCCGAGGGACAAAAGAACAGTTGAGGAGAGCCTGCCAGCTGACCAGCTCAATGAGAGCGTAGCACTAGAGTGTCAAAGTTCTAGCCTGCAGGAAGAGCAAGCTGACGCACTCACAAGCGAGACAGGGTCGTTATTATCACCGGCGTCAAAGAACTTTGATCAGCTCTTACGTGTGGATAAAGAGTCACTGGCAGCTGAGCAAAAGAATGATGAGAGCTTAGCTAAATTACATGACACAGCTAAAGAAGGCATTGCTAGGCGCAACGTGACGATACATGAGAGAGGAGGTTTGTTGTATCGGCACTACAGAGATCGAAAGGGTAGGATTTTAGACCAGTTAGTCGTACCTACTAAGTATAGGGAGGACCTTTTGAGTCTCTGTCATGGAAATGGGTGGTCCGGCCACCTAGGCATAAACAAATCAAAGGAAAGATTGCTTATGGAATACTACTGGCCTGGCTGTTTCAAAGACGTAGAAAACTTTGTAAGGTCATGCGACGCCTGCCAGCGTTCTGCTAAACCAGGAGAGACATGGAAAGCTCCACTGAAGGTAGTGCCCTTAATAACAGAGCCTTTCAGACGACTTGTAATAGACACGGTAGGGCCTCTTCCAAAAACAAAATTGGGCTACAGGTACTTGTTTACCATGCTGTGTCCGGCTACCAAGTTTCCAGAAGCAATCCCTTTGAAAGAGCTCAGTTCCACCGAAGTAGTAGACGCGCTTTTGACAGTGTTTGCACGAGTTGGGTTTCCAGCCGAAATTCAGGCAGATCAAGGGTCAGTATTCACGAGCGCACTGACTTCCACATTCTTGCAAAAGTGCGGGGTAAAGTTAATACACAGTTCTATCTATCACCCTCAGTAAAACAGTGTAGAGAGGTGGCATTCGGTGCTTAAGCGAGTTTTGCGTGCGCTCTGTTACGAGCATAAGGAGGACTGGGAGAACTGTCTGCCGGCAACTATGTTTGCTTTGCGAACGGTTCCACATGAAGCGACGGGGTTCTCACCAGCAGAACTAGTGTATGGAAGGACACTCCGTTCTCCACTGAGAATGTTAAGAGAGATGTGGGAGAAAAGAGGGGAGAGTCCAACAGTGGTTGAATACGTGCTAAATTTACTGGAACGGCTAAGCGCAACCCAAGAACTAGTCGGAAAGAACATGGGAGTAGCTCAAAAGAACGCCAAATTCTATTACGACAATAATGCGAGGCTTCGTACGTTTAACGCCGGAGACCAGGTAATGATCCTCAAACCTTCAAGAAAGAACAAGCTTGAAGTTCACTGGGACGGGCCCGTTAAAGTGTTGCACAAACTTTCAGATACTAACTATGCTCTGAAAATGCCCGGTCGCAGGAAGGAGGTGAGGATATATCACTGTAATTTGATGAAGCCGTATGTAGAGCGGAGAGGAGTCGTTAACTATACCATCAACGAGCCGGATGGCATTAGTACCAAGTTTAAGAAGTATAGGGCGACCTCCAACTCTGAAATCGGCCTAGAAGAAGTAGTAGAACACTAGGTAAGCTCGCACGCTCTAAGACCCGAGCAGCTAGATGAGCTAAAAGAGGTGTTAGGGGAATATCTCGACCGATTCAGCGATCGGCCGGGTAGAACCGAACTAATAACGCATGAAATAGAGCTGACATCAACCGAACCAATAAGGTCAAAGCCTTACAGGGTGTCTCCAAGACAGAGAGAGATTATGGATGCAGAGATACAGCGCATGCTAGAGTTGGGAGTTATTGAGCCCGCTGAGAGTGACTACACGTCACCGCTAATACTGGTAGAAACCCCTAACAAGGACCCTCGTCCGTGTGTTGACTACAGGAAGTTAAATGCCATCACTAGGGATCAGCTGCAACCGATACCCAGCATTGAGGAACGAATTGAAAGAGTTAGCGCTGCTAAATAAATTTCAACTATAGATCTCGTGCGGGGGTACTGGCAAGTTCCCCTTTCAGAAAGTGCCAGCCGCTATGCAGCATTCATCTCGCCTGTAGGCACTTTTCGCCCTCTCGCACTCAGCTTCGGGCTGAAGAACGCGCCGTTTAGCTTCTCTAAGTTAATGGATATTGTCCTAAAATACTTGCAGGAGTTCGCCTTGCCCTATCTTGATGATGTAGCAATTTTTTCGGACAACTGGGAACAACACGTATCGCACCTCAAACAGGTGTTCTCACGGTTGAGGGAAGCCGGCTTAACGATGAAAGCGGAAAAGTGTAGGTTTGGTTGTTCGCAGGTTACTTATCTGGGCCATGTTGTCGGTCAGGGCATGAGAGGGCCGGCTGAGCTAAAAATAGCTAGGATTGGAGGATTTTCTCAGCCGCGCACGAAAACGAACCTTCGTTCATTTTTGGGACTTGTGGGGTACTATCAACGGTACATTCCGAATTACTCGCAAATGGCAAGTCCATTAACAGACGCCCTCCGAAAGGGAGCACCGAGTAACGTACACTGGGATAAGGACAAAGAGAACGCTTTCCAAAGTTTGAAAACGCTATTGGTTTCTCGCCCTGTGCTTCGCGCGCCAGACTACACAAAGGAATTCATAGTCCAATGCGACGCAAGCGACAGAGGTATGGGCGTCGTACTTAGTCAGGTCGGCGACGATAACGAGGAGCATCCTATCCTCTATGCCAGCCGTAAACTAAATGTAAGAGAGGAAGCCTACAGCGCTTCAGAGAAAGAATGTGCTTGTTTGGTTTGGGCCGCACAGAAGTTGTCGTGTTACTTGTACGGAGCGAAGTTCATCTTCGAGACCGAACACTGTCCTCTGACGTGGCTCAATCAAATGTCACACAAAAATGGCCGCTTGCTCCGATGGAGCCTCACTCTCCAAGAGTACAACTTCTCCGTTAGATATAAGAAGGGAAAGTTGCATAGCAATGCGGATGGATTAAGCAGGCTAATTTGAATTCTGCGTTTGAGGGTCCCGCCTAAATTTTAGGGTTACTAGTGCTAATTTTATTAAGCGAAGAAGATCCCCTCTCATTTAGCAGGATTCCCTCCATGATTGCTGAATTTGTCAGCAGGAATTTGCTTCAGAAATTGGCATAGCGAAATGCAGCATTTTTGGTTTCTGCACTTATGTTGTTTTTTTTTTTTTTTGAAGCCTAGCGAGTCTAAAGTGAGAGCCAATGCACGTCATCTCGGCGCAGAGCCGTGTTGTGGGGTTCATATTGCAGTTGCCTGTCCTTGTTGGATGTTTTGGGGCGGTGACATCAATACACAAGTGGTCGCTGCGAGCAAAGACATCAATCCCCCCTTGACCACCAGCCGTTCTCTTCCTGCCTAGCGGTTGTCAGCGCTAGACAGTCGAGATTTTTCGGGCCATGGAGGCGCTGTTAAGAATGGCGAGCTGCAAGGCAAAATTGCCACCCAATTACGACTGGGGGACAAGACGCGCATCCCCCACTCTCCGTCGCTGCAGCTAGGCTGCGTTCGAAGAAGCGGGCTTTGTGCTGAAAACCGCCTCCATCCACCAGCCCCATCGCCGTTGTGACGAAACGGGTTCGACGGACGAACTATTGTGCCCGAGGTCCCCAGCGCGGACCTGATTTGCTACGCGTGAGCAAGCTGCCGCGGGAAAGCCGTTTTATGTCGCTTCCCATGCACCGGCCGGCACGCAGGACAACGAGCTACCCAGAATGTCTCCGAGGTACCCGGAACGACTCCCCTCTGACGTCGGCTCCGGACTTCGGAATGTGTGTGCCTTTGTGTGCGTAAACTGTTCTGCGGGGCGGCGACGAATTTACAATGAGTAAACGAACGTTCGCGTCACCTTGTATCGCCGGCGGACCGAGTGTTTAAAAACGGCTGTTGTGCGGATGCTCGACACACTTCTCTCGTGCAGTCATGTTGGACTGACACTCTTTTTCTCAAGCAGTCATGTTAGACTGATTTAAATACTGTAAATAAACCCTTATTCCTCGTTCTCGATGAGCAGCAGTTCTTCCCTTCATCAACGTCCTCAGCGTGGATAAGTTGGACGACGGTATGGGCCAGCTACCTTCGAATTCATGCCGGACTCCAAACTTGACAACGGATCACGAGCGACGGGATTGAGCCCCCAATCCTGACACCATACGCCTTCTTCATCCACCATCATCTTCGATTCTTGAATAACGTACCTCGTTGCCTCTGGAATAACTTCCTGTACATATTTCACGGTTAGGTTGCGTGGTAGCAGTGTCAGCAGCTGGCAACGCTCTTGAAAGGACGTACACCTATTGTAGGCAGCATGTAGGTTGTCTTCCCAGCTGCTGCATTGCGCACACTTTTCTTGTGACGCACGCGAAGTCTCTGGGATATTATATGCTGCCTGTATCCCTGATCGGATTTTCGTCACCATAGCTCTTGCCACCTCTTCCTGCTTTCGCTTTGCATAGGAGAGTCTGAGGCGTTTTTTTAGAGCGCTCGGTGGCTTTAGGGGCGAGATTTCGGAGGTAAGGCTGACAATGAAGTTTAAATTTTCTATGATTTCTTCTCCAGGGCGGAATTCTCCGAATGTTTCGGTTGACTCTGCCTGCATATTATCTATGTCTTCCTTGAACCGACGGTAACAATTCTGACAGATGAAGTCACTTTCTCGTACTCGGAGAGCTTCTTCGGGAAGTAGGACTTTTTTGAGAGCAGCGACATTGAGTGTCTTTACACTGCGAAAATTACGTCCTTTTTCAATTCTCTGTTTGTGCCTTTTTGAGTAGTCGGCACAATACGTTCGCCACGGAAATCTCTTCATGAATGCAAAAGCTCACCGCTCCCGAAGATTATCGTGGGACAGAAGAGCAGGTGACGGATGCAGGGCCTAGGGCTGCTTTTCCAAAAAAAGGAGATGGACAGATGGATGGATTTTTAACACAGGCTGCCCACCGTCGACACTGACGCTGGTTCGGTCTGGCGTACGAGCTGAGACTGAGATACCAAGTATGCTTGTCGTGGGAGCCCTCGAGCGCAGAGAAACCACGTGAGTACAGAAAACGACCCCACCGTCTACCAGGCCTGCAGAACGACACGCGAAACTCGAGATCCGAACAACATCCGCTCATCGGGCCTGTCTCGGTCGAAGGTCCAAGGCTCAGGTATAACTGCCAGGCGTTCGGTGCGTTACGATGGAAAGATGATAACGACAGATAAAGCCTCGGTGCAGTGGCGGCACACATGGTGCTATGAAATTCGGGGTCGCGCCGGGCGTTATATAGCTATAGGAGCGGCTGCCAAGCGTGGTTAATCCATGGAGTGGCGGCAGCTCGTTAAAGGCATCTTGAGAGTAGCGAGAGTAGAGAGTGCATTAAATGTTTGCATAAACGACCACTAACCACACGTCACTCCAAAATAACGTTCTCGAATATGCTTACAGTAAGTTAAGTCCCACTGTTAGAAGAGTACGAAAGCGAATAGGAGCTTTAGACATTTCATTGTAAGAGAAAAAAACACTTAAAAATTACACTTATGAACTCAGAAACTGTAGCGTTTAAAATTTACCCACAAAAAGACAATACTAAATTCAGCTTCTCACGATAGCGCATCCTAAGAGAAAATACTGAGCAATCGCAGGGATTGAAATTATGAACTCAGTTTTGTATTCATTTTCATACTTTAAAACAATATAATGCAACACTTCTTGGTACCCTAATATTATCGAGTATTGAGGATTATTCAGGCAAATTTTAATGAAATTCGATGATGATGTTTTTCTTTTAAATCCAAGTCAAAATTGTCACTTCTTTGACGTTATTGAACTTCGGCCAAATTTGAGGCCATATTGAAAAATATCTGTCAAGTATAGAACTGCAAAACTTGCCTAAAGTGAGTAAATGTAGCTGTAAAATACTGAGAAAAAGATTCAGTGTGGAGATCTTTAGGCATCTTGCCCTGAGGCTGCCCTGAAAAGTGCCTTTTTTGCACCACATAGCTCCGGAAGCGAAGTTTGCGATTTCTTATTTCGAAGATTGACACAGCAACAAAAAGTTTTTTTATTCTTTCGTATAGTACACGTTGCAAAGAGGTAACGAAAAAGTACTTATGTGCGGAAAAAAAATATTGTGCATGCAGTGAGGCTCCAAACTTGCAACCTTGCGAAGTGGCAAAAACGACGTTCTCCACCGCTTGTGACATACGATTTTTTTCCGAGAAAACTACGAAGTTTCTTGCAAAACTAGGTTCATTCCTTTGTGTGGACACATTTGCCCATCAGATATAAAAATTTCATTGAAAACAAAAAAAATGGTCAAGGGACCTCGATTACCGTTCTTATCTGAACATGCCCATATATATATATATATATATATATATATATACCAGGTGCAAATACCACCTCCGTGCAATTTCTTGTTTCATAGGGCTAGCTCGGAGGGTCTAGGTGAAAAGCTAAACAATATAGAAACACATGCTGGGGGTGTAGTAGCGGCGCATTTGTTTTTTACTTGAATATTTTCTCTGCAGCATATATCCGGTGGCACATCTCACGTACAGATGTACAGCTGGTTTTTAACAAAGTCCGGCAGGCTTCTTTCTGGGCAGTGCGCCTAGCAGTTACCATATTTACAGCCAACAAGTATCGGTATGTTTTAAATCCAATTTCTTTTTTTTTTATATTCCTTTTTTCGTAGCGGTTTGCAATCGGACGCTACGAATCGTAACCGTCGCTATCGTCCAAATCGGGTGCTCAGCGAGACGCACGATAAGGAAAGCATATAATCAGCTTTAAAAAAAAGAAACGTGCTCGAGAAATGTGGTCCCTAGACGTTCAAGGCATGCAATCGACATAAAAATATTTAGCGTTGCAATTTGCTAGTTTTCATTTATTGTACTGGACAGTTAGACTAGGTAAATTTCAGTAGCAGCTGTTAGTTTTGAAAGCACGCTAATCATAATATAGCACACTCTATCTCAGACTTAACACATCTTTCAAGGTTGAGGTCTGGACTATGCATCTATGGACAAGTGCTAGGCTGAAAAGCTCCAAATTTCCAGATTGCTCTCCCGGTAGCTATTACATATGTATGCCCTCCATGCACCAGTTACGTCGGTTGAAAATTCGAACACATTTCTGTCATCCTTAGCGCCAAGAAAACCAGCTACCGGGAGAGCAATCTGGAAACTTTGAGCTTTTCAGCCTAGCATTTGCCCATAGATGCATAGTCCAGACCTCAACCTTGAAAGATGTGTTACGCCTGAGAATAGAGTGTGCTATTTTATGATTGACGTGCTTTCAAAACTAACAGCTGCTACTGAAATTTACCTGGTATCACTATTCAGTACAATAAATGAAAACTAGTAAAATCGCAGCACTGAATATTTCTATGTCGATTGCACGCCTTAAACGTCTAGGGACCACATTTCTCGAGCACGTTTCTTTTTTTTAAGGTGATGATATTCTTTCCTTATTGTGCGTCTCGCTGAGCACCCGATTTGGACGATAGCGACGGTTACGATTCGTGCATCCGATTGCAAACAGCTACGAAAAAAGGAATATAACAAAATATATCATATCTTGACACGGAATTCTCTGACATAAGTATTCAAATGCTTCAAACTTTAAATGGGGCTATAGAAATAGTGCAGCTTCTGTATTGATCGGATCCTTCGATTCTCTAGAAGAGGTGTCTATAATGAATACTCGCAACCATTCGGCTGCTACCCACGCACTTAACCAGTGTAAGACACCTTTTTCGGTGGCAAGATGTGATAAACAAGCGTTTTATGTTGTTAAATTCTTGCTCCGCAGCATCAATTTCGGACTCTTTCATGGTGTTTCTGATAACTGCTTCAAATAGCCAAAAGCATTTTTTCTCCTCATTCGCGTCATTACCGTCATTTTTAACCGATTTTCCAGAGCAGGAAAGCCAATAGGGGTCCCGCTGGCTAACCTCCCGGCCTCTCCGTTACTGTGTTTTCTTTCCCTTGGCTGTGGAACATGTTTTGCTTGAAAACAAGCAAAACCTGAACCTTCCATCAAATGCTTCCTAACTATGATTATTGTTCTTTCAGCCTGAAAGGTCACCACTCCGCTGACTGTCTTCTCTCACTGCCTGTCAGGTTGCTCTTTCCTATGAGTACTTGATCGCCCAGGAAATGATCTGCCAAATAAGTGAGCCCCAGGGGCGCTATCGCGGGCACAGGTGAGAGGAATGCGCTTCATAAGATGTCCGATCCCCCTGCTTCTTCGAATGACCGCTCGCATTCTCTACGAGAATAGCTGTCGGCGCCGCTCCATTATGCTGCTCCACCTCAGACACTTAAAGTGCGCAGAAATGCGTAGGGCACTACGACATGACTTTTGAATCCATTATTGCCAGGTTTTCAAGGGAGGCTTTAGCTCTCCTAAATTTCCTTTTCCTACCTTGCCCAGCGTCGCCTGAGTAACCTGCAGGGAACAAAAACGCAGCTTCGCGGGAGGTTTGAACATACCAAGAACAGCCACCAAATGATCCGAAAAGTTAGTTCCGTGCAAGCCCGCATGCGCTTTTCATCCCGTTTTTTTATGTTTGCGCTAACAATTATAATGGTTTCGTGCACGTGTCGAAAATTCGGCGCAGCCTGTTCAGTGCTGCACATTATTATGGACGTAACATTTTCGAAGCTGCAAGTGATGGCCACAATGACTGGTAGAGATAGGCCCACTGGACGTCATACGTTCAGCGAAGTCGTTAGAAGTACCTGACTACTTCTGTGGGATTTATTGTGCCGTTTTTCTGCGTAGAGGAAAACCAACTTTTCTTGTTCGTTTTATTTCTGCGAAATTAGCGCAGAATATTGCGTTAACCACTCAGCTTTTTGCGGCATCTCGGTTCATCTTTTTTACTCTCCAGAATATTGCAGGTACGCGTCAAGGAACCACATTCGTGTAAACTAGAAGAGTATGCATTAGTTAGCAATGTGCATGTGTTCAGATGCTCTTGACGCGTGTGCCGCATTATATGCGGATAACTTTGTTTTCAGACCACGTAGGCGCGTGAGTTGCAGTACGCAAGCGGTAAACTGAGTTCCTAACGTGAGTTCCTAACCTAACGAAGCGTAAGTGTTGTTTTTTGGCGTGTCTGATGGAGCCGTTAGAGGGAGCCTGCACATGTTTGTCCCAGCAGAAATACAGCAACGTAGAAAATGTTTACTTTGAATGGAAGCATGCTAGTATTGTTTTTTGAGAGTTCTTGCGTGCGCGTCCTGTTGCTTCTCTCCGCAACACTTAGCAGGCCATAGAAAAAGCCGCATGAACGAACTTTCTCGCTGGAAATGAACACGATAAATGAATGTAGGTGCATAAAAAAGACACACGAAAAGCAAACATTGGGCTCGCATAATTATTAAACGTAAATCATCACAGTAATGTTCCTACGGAATGATCAACAAGTGTAATGAATAAAGTTGTAGTGGTCTTCTGCGGTTGCCACCTAATGAAGGATTTCGATCGTTAACAACCGGAAGAACTGCAGTGCACCATAAAGTGTTTTTATCATCAGATAACGATGTTATGTTTAGTCGATGATAGTCATGATTGACAGAGGGCCTTTATGGATGTTAGATGTTTGTGGATGTCGGGGGCCGTCACGTTACACGTCAGTCAGGGCATAGGCAGGAGGTTTTCATTATTCTGGGCCGGGGGGGGGGGGGGAGGCGAGGGCTGGGCTCATATATATATATATAGTTGCACTTGACGAGACTTCCTGTGACCTCGAAGAATTCTTCATTGAAATGGCAGCCTTATATGAGTATTTATAAGACCTCATAGGAGGAGACAGTTCAGCATCACAGCCTGACTCTTCTCATACCACCAAGAATCTGGCATCTCTCGGAGGTATAATCTTCCTTCGGGTAATTGTCGTATACTTCGCTGTGACTAATACTCCTTTACATTTCCGGAGAAACTGCAGGCTCTCTCCCTCTCCCCTTCATTTTTTTTTTCTGTGAGTCCGAATATAAGGGCTACTGCGCATGACTGCTGTTGATTCTGATTTCGATTGAATCCGGCTCGGCCTCGTTTCAGTTACTGAGTGAATTATAGAGGGTGTCCCAACTATCACGCAACAAGACTTTAAAGAAAGGAGCAATTGCGTTAATCAAAGAAAACCTATTGCATATTGCTTTAACTACAGTGGTGTAGCCACCAGTCATTATTTCGTTACTGAGACTTAATTAAGTCATTGCAATTAGTTATCTAACTCGAGGAGTAGTGCCCTGATTATCACAGTATCAACGAGGCATTTGTAGGCACCCCCAAACGACACCTAACTGCGGTGCTTTCAGCGACATACTGATTCCGTACAATTTTTTTTCCAGCTGGTAAAAAAAAACCACGAGTTATTAAAAATACTACGTTATTGTGCTCCCACCTTCGTCATAAAGCAATGCCCTCAAATAAGCTGATTGAAATAAGTGGTTTGCCTGTCGCAAAGCCAGAGAGACAGCGCATCACCTTGATAATGGTACGGAAGGAGCACCAACAGCAGGTTTCGCTGCCTTTGCAGCTAGTCCTTCCTCTCATTTCTATTTCACACTTCCTATCCGTCTCTGAAGGCCGACTGATCACGTTGATAACAAAAGCCGCTTGATAACGTGGCCGAAGCGCCGCTCTGACCACGCACGAAATGCGAAGAGCAATGCAATAAGATAGAATGTTTCAAAATCCCAGCTATGCTCGCACCACATCGCCTTTATGGCTATATTTCGTGCCAGAAACTTGCTTCGGACCACAGCCAAACTAAAGTGACCTTTTTTATTTTTCATGAGAGTGTATACCTGCTGCAAAAATAAGTTCGTGGCTAAAAAATAAAACCGAAATAAACAGACGGGGAAACGACCCACGTGTACAGAAGAGGCCAAACCGATCCGTTTAAGAAAGTAATGTACCACTTTTAAATTAGCCGAATTGGCTATCGAGACGACTGCAAGAAAAATAATAATCAAGAAACATCAGATTTCGGTGTTCCCTTATTATCTATGAATTCGTAAGCGCCGTTATATACCAGTTGCTGTCTAGAGGACGTGGTCGAATAGGTCGGCTTCTGCAGCGACGCAGTGCTGCGTCCGCTTTATCGCATCTTTAGTGGCTTTCTTGATGACTGACGCTCGAATTCTACGGCAGACATCCGTTATCCTTGCCTCGAGCTCATCTGATGTCATCGTCTCGATCATATAAACACGGTCATTCACATAACCCCAAAGAAAGAAATCGAGTGGAGTGAGGTCAGGTGACCTAGCCAGCCCATTTAAAGGCCCACGCATTTAAACCAACTTTGCATGAAAAGTCGCATCCAGCCAGTTTCCTGTTCGGCTGCTCCTTTGTGCTGGCGCCCCATCTTGCTGATGCCACAGAAGTAGAAGACGTGACAGCAGGACTTCGCTGAGAAGCTCATCCACCACTCCCTCAATGATTTCGTCCACCTAATACTGTCCCCTCAGTGTGATCGAATAAGATGGGACCGATTATAGCACCGGCGTAAATTCTGCTCCACACACTGAACGACCACTGGCAGTGGTGCAGATTGCGCTTTACACAGTGTGAATTGGAGTCCTTCCAATAGCGTGCATTATGCAAATTTACTTGGGTGTTTTTGCAAAAATTAGCCTTCTCTGTGCACGTGATGTTGCTCAATAAGACTGGTGACTCATCCGCTTTTGTGTGGACCCAGTTCGAGAGATCTCGACGATTCTGCAGGTCCCTATCTTCCGAGCATTGGTGTTGGTTAAGATGGTATGGGTGAAAGGCTGAGTCATTTAGAATCCTCCAAACTGATGTCCTCGAAATTGGTACCTGGGCGTCCTCGTCCCACACGCTAGCATGAGCATTTGAGGGCATAAATGCTAGGACGTTCGTGCGTAGGGTAGGACCCAACAATAGTCATCCGCCGATGTTTCTGGAAGCTGCCGCTTTGTCTCAGGTTTTCATAATTTCTGATGATAGTCGATCTGTTTGGTCTACCGCAACACTTCCATGACTGATATGTATTTACGGCGTTCCTGTTGTTGCCGTTTGCAGCTCCCAATAAGGCAAGGATCATGTTTTCCTTCGGCTCATTAGAGAAAGACATGGCGACTGGGACGAAACGAAACGCACCTTTCATCGTGCGGACTTTTTGTTCCCTCTACAGGGCAACGATTCTCGTTTCGTCTTGAGCGAGCGACATCATCTACTTCAGCAGAGCTATATGGCATTAAGGAGGCCCTTGCGTATGTACTTCGACAGCAGCCGCCAAAGACATAGAGGATTTTCACGGATTCAAAAGCAGCCCTACAAGATATGTGGAACAGGCACAAGCGTTGTAAAAATCAACCTGCAGCGTTTGACATTGCTTATCTTCACCATAGAGAAATGTGCGGAATATAACCAACTCTTATATATAGCTTTCATTGATTACGAGAAAGCGTTTGATTCAGTCGAAACCTCAGAAGTCATGGAGGCATTACGGAATCAGGGTGTAGACGAGCCATGTGTAAAAATACTGAAAGATATCTATAGCAGCTCCACAGCCACCGTAGTCCTCCATAAAGAAAGCAACAAAATCCCGATAAAGAAAGGCGTCAGGCAGGGAGGTAAGATCTCTCCAATGCTATTCACAGTGTGTTTACAGGAGATATTCAGAGACCTGGATTGGGAAGAATTGGGGATAAGAGTTAATGGAGAATACCTTAGTAACTTGCGATTAGCTGATGATATTGCCTTGCTTAGTAACTCAGGGGACCAATTGTAATGCATGCTCACTGAACTGGAGAGGCAAAGCAGAAGGGTGGGTCCAAAAATTAATCTACAGAAAACTAAAGTAATTTTTAACAGCCTCGGAAGAGAACAGCAGTTTACAATAGGTAGCGAGGCACTGGAAGTGGTAAGGGAATACATCTACTTAGGGCAGGTAGTGACCGCGGATCCGGATCATGAGGCTGAAATAATCAGAAGGATAAGAATGGGCTGGGGTGCGTTTGGCAGGCATTCTCAAATCATGAACAGTAGGCTGCCATAATCCCTCAAGAGACGAGTGTATAACAGCTGTGTGTTACCAGTACTCACGTACGGGGCAGAAACCTGGAGGCTTACGAAAAGGGTTCTACTTAAATTGAGGACGACGCAACGAGCAATGGAAAGAAGAATGATGGATGTAACGTTAAGGGATAAGAAAAGAGCAGATTTAGTGAGGGAATAAACACGAGTTAATGAGATCTTAGTTGAAATCAAGAAAAAGGAATGGGCATGGGCAGGACATGTAGTGAGGAGGGAAGATAACCGATGGTCATTAAGGGTTACGGACTAGATTCCAAGGGAAGGGAAGCGTAGCAGGGGGTGGCAGAAAGTTAGGTGGGCGGATGAGATTAAGAAGTTTGCAGCGACAACATGGCCACAATTAGTACATGACCGCAGTAGTTGGAGAAGTATGGGAGAGGCCTTTGCCCTGTAGTGGGTGTAACCAGGCTGATGATGATGTTGATCTTCACCACAAGGCTAAGATTGCTGGGCGTTGCATCAAGTTCCAGGGGATACCTGGCCATTCCGGTATTTCGGAAAATGAAAAAGCGGATGAAGCTGCCCGAAATGGACTCCAATACCGCAATTTGAAAAGAACATTTTTGACAAAAACCGACGCTTCAAATATGGCGAAAAATATGCCTATAAAGAAAAAGACCGCATCTGGAATTTGCCGCTTCACCAAGATAACTTCCTGCGGTACACTGACCCAGAAATGAGACCGGAAATTCCACGACCATTTCCTCGACACTTAGAGACATTGTACCATCGTCTTCGACTGAACGTGGCATACACGAACAATTATCTGTTCCGCATAGGGCTTACCAGTAACCCCTACTGTGACAACTGTGGCAACTTAGAGACAATGGAGCGCATATGACTAGAATGCCCCGCGTACCGCGACGAGAGACAATTTTTTGAGCAACAAAGGGACATGATTTGCCACGATCCTTTAATATTACCCCGCATCCTAGATCCAAAGCCCGGCCCTTCAACACAGCGGCGGGTTTTGGATTTATTGCTCAAATACCTGTCAGAAATTGGTCTAATAGGAAAGCTTTAAAATTTCTACATTTCATATACAAAAGCCTAAATTTACTCGCCATGTCACCTGTAACTATCAGTATCAAGTCCACTTGCACATTTCATATTTATTTTTATTCTCTTTGTCTTCCGCTCTCTTCTGAAATCTTTTAATCCCATTGCCCATCCCTATACAAAGTAGCATGCCAGCGGTTGTATACGCGCCGGCAAAATTCTTTGTTTTTCTAATAACGAGTCTCTCTCTCTCTCTCCCTTTAAACCTTTGCACTGAGCCTTTCAATTCGCTTTTGTGGTGGTGGATAATGTGGCAAAAAAAAAAAGAAAACAAGAACCATCTGTGCACTTTATCTACGTTAAGACAACAGCTGTCACAGCTCATTTCCAACTAGCACCAAACGCGACGTGTTACTTCGGCCGGGGCGCGGCAGGTAGGGAACTACTAGCTCGATCACGCTGCTTTTTTTCTTTACTTCCTTTATTTCATTCTCGCTAACTCACAGGGAGCTTGTTCGAGGGCACTGCTTTATGATGCGGTTGGGAGTGCAGTCACGTGGTATTTTTCATATATCGCAGGTTTTATTTATCAGTCGGAAAAAATGTGCACTTAGATTTTCCTTGGCTGTGCCTACAAGTGCCTTGTTGACACTTTGTTAATTAGGAGAATATGTCTGGAGTTATATAATTATTACAATTACCCAATTAAATGTCAGTAACGAAAAAATTACTGGCGGCCACTCCACTGTTCTGGAAATAATATTCATTAGGTTTTCTTTGGGTAACGCAATTGCTCTTTATTTACATCTTAGTACATCATAGTTAATTGGGACACCCTCTATATAGTTATGAGCTCTGCATGCAAGTGACGATGTTTCCATACCTAATAAATGTTGTAAATTATTAGGAGACTTTATTTCATGAGTCTTTAGCATTGCTTACTGAAAAGAGAAGCAACACTAAGACACCTATCATTCACATGAATTTCACACGCGGTTGATAAAAGCTGTTCTAGCGAAGGGGTCACTGAAGTCTGCAGATATTTTTTTTTCAGGGTCAAAAAAGCACGCGAAGCAATTTGAAGCGAGGTGAACATACAGCAACATATTCATTTCCCAGGCATAGGCTATCCATACCTTTAGAAATATTTGTTAATCGGCCACCTGCTTGTCATTTAAATATATAATAAACTTTATCGTTTGTATATATTGAAATATATTGTTTATGTGCATGGTGTTCACAGGGGAAATTTAAAACAATCTTGAAGAGAGAGAATACGGATTAGGCAGCCGCCGCTGGTGCTTTCGACGCACTTGTCCTGCTATTGTCAAGATTTGCAGAAATGAAGCGAAATTATAAATTAAATGCCTTGCACGTCCGCACCAGCAATGAGGCAGTAAGCTATCAGTCACAATAAAATTTTTGGTGAAAAGGTCGAGGCAAGCCAAAAGAAACCTCAAATGATGTGTGTGTCAGAACTCTGGTAACAATAATTTAGGTGTGTGTGGGAGGGGGTAGCCTTCAGCATCGCCGGGGGGAGGGGGGTGGAGTGGCTCGCGCCCCGGAGCCCCCTGTAGTCGGCGCCTATGACTTGGAGTAACATGACAGCCCCAGGTTTCTGAAGCGTGAGCTCCGTTCCGAAGATCGAAACTTCCAATCAATATACCATTCCCTACGAAGGAAGGAGTGCGAGAAGCTATGGCCTGAGTATGGTGTCAAGAAAGGAATGTGGTATGGTGGAGAGGGGGGAGGCGATTGAATGGAGAAGGAATCGCGGGCAGCCTGCTGCGCGTGGCAGCACAAATGTAACAAACCTGCTCACATATAGCCATTAGCGCTACTCTTAAGTATGCGCCCGTGACCGGCTTCGTTCTCTACCCAGTTGCGTGATGAAACAGTATACGCTACCTAAATATTCTCATCGCAACAAACATACGTCTTCAAGCGCATAATTTCAGTGAAGAGGTCACTGCTTTCCTCTCCGGGTTTTGTCATGTGTGCTCAGGCGGTACCGAGACACAGTGTGGCAATCTTGGCCTATCACAAGGATGCTAAGCTGAGCTTACGCTCATGTAATGGAATTATAAATGATGCAGTGAAGAGATTGTGAAGGAATGAGGTACGGAATGTGGTTAAGGCAGGAGAGGCGGAGGACAGGCAAGAGTTGCCAAATGAAGCCGAAGCTCAACGGAATTCTATCGAATTTCAAACAAGGTAACGCTGTCTGTCTCGGTCATTATCGATTTTTTCTGCATGGCAGACAAGGATAGAAAAATGTCCGACCCTTAAGGCAATACATTCCTTAACTGAGTGAAAAAGCGCTGTACAAAAATATAAGTTGAGAGGTCTATTGTGGCGCAAGAATTTGTAATTTATAATAGATGGGCGAAAAGCTCTAACAGTCTGTCTCCGCAGCGTTGTCACTATATTTTGCAAAACGTAAACCATCCAATGAAAAAAAAAAAAAGAGATGGCTCTTTGTTTTAAGATTTTCTTAACAAGTAACACGGCTGCAGCTTGGAGAAACCTAATCTGTAATGCGACGATAAAACTTTGATTATGCTTCATGCTTCTACGCGCATCCTTTATGCTTTCTTTTTAGAAAGACGCTTAAGCTACCGACTCCTGCGAGTACACTCGAACTGTTGTTTCTGATAAAGAATAGGTGCTGCATATTTCTGTCGACAAGGTTTAAACAAGGGCAGCGCTATACAAAACGCACTTGCACCACTTTCAGAGGTCCAGTAAGAAAGATGAGAATGAATGGTGGATATGCACCACCAGTCGTCGCCGCCTTTCTTTTCCGAGAGTGGGTGGCTATGGGGTTTTCGCTCGGCACCGTCTTTTAGATGTAGCCCGGGTGCCGGCTTATCGTCTCATCTTTCATGGCGAGTCATAAAGGAGTTGAGCTCCGTAAAGGAGGTGCGCAGCGAACTAGCGAGTGCGGAGATCCCTTTACGGCGTCCCCTGGATATCGCAACGCCGTCAGCCACGCCATGCATTGATCCTATGAGCCCTCGTCCTTGACGCTCTTCTCGGAAGAGCCGCCATCGTAAGAGCCACCAACTTGGATTTTATGGACCCCGTTACGGTTAGTTCTATTCAAGGTTGCCTTTTCACTGCGGAGACACTCAATTCGATTATTTACGGATGGAACTCTTACCGGTCCTCTGTTGTAGAGAATGTTAAAGGAAGATGCTAGGGTGTCACTCCTTTAACGTTCGCACCGGAAGAGCCAAAAGAAGAATCAAGAGGAGAATTGATATCTATGTACGCAAACATAATGATCAAACTGGTAAGAGTTGTTATGCCTGAGAGCTTGCGACTCACCATTGCGCAGGGAAGTTTAAACCGTTGAAAAAAAGGTGAACCGCGGATAGACAAGGTTACTGCGATGGCTCGGATAGGGAGAGCTTTCTTGCCTCTCAGTAGCGATGAACTTCCAGATCTTGCACGGGTGTCCGATCAAAAATGTATTTGATGGCGTTCGTTATGTTTTTGGCGAGTCATGTTAATTTGTTCAGTTAGTGTTCGTGAATTCACGTTAAGGTCATTCTTTATGTCGGGAAGCACCTTTCTGTCTGTATTTGTGGTTTATTTGGGCAGCCTATATGTTATCTGCTTGTGGTGCTTTTTTTTTTCCGCAGAGAGCCGTGATCGTAAGGTGCTATCGCGAACTTTATGAACACCCTGAGTGTTACGTTATATTACGGGCAGAACTATTACCGGCCCTCAGTCGTACAGAACATGAAAGAAAGGTACGTGGAAGGAGTCGTATAATGTTCGCACTGGAACTACCAAAAGAAGGACCCAAAGAAAAAAAAATTGAATTGACTATACGAACATAGCAAACGAACTCGTGAGAGTTCAGCATGCATCTTGACCTAACACCTTGCATCTCTGCATTATGCACGAAATATTCAACGGGTATGCAATAAATAACAATGGGTAAACTGTGTCGTTACACTACTTTAACACTAGTTCAAGAAAAGATTATTTGGTCAGACTCCAATGCGTTCGGTAGGTTTCCATGAACGCCACACTGAATTTGCAGTGCAACTCCAGTTTTGAGTTGCCGCACATTCTCTGCCCTTGGCGAAGCACCACCTGCATGTTTCGGGGTATAAAAACGCCGCTAGTGTTTCTAAGGTTTACAGGCCTTAGCGAAACTTTATATATCGTTGTAAAATATAAATATATAAATTTATATAAATTATATATTTAACTGTAAATTTATAAATATAAAATATCGTTGCTGTGTATGTGCCAGTGAGTATATGTGCTACTTGCCTGTTTACCTGACCTCTGTGCGTGTCATAATTATCACCCTAGATCTGCAGCTAGCACGCCAGGCGTGCAAATAGGCTAACATCTCCAGCTTATCATCAAAACCTCAATGTTTCTCTATGTTAATATACTTCCTGCGGTGTCTCAATCGGGCTACCTAATCCTGCCTTTCAATGGTGATGAGCTTCGAGACCTAGCATGAGCGTTGGATTATAGTATACCCGGTGTGCCTTCTTGCCTTTGTCGTTATGCACACCGGTTGGCTCGGTTAGTGTGCGTGCGTTAATGTTAGGACCAGTCTTTACCTCTGGGACCGTGCATTTGTGGTAGCGTGCATTTGTGTGTAAGTGTGGTTTATTTGAGTAGATAAGTTTCTGAAGCTGCGCCCTTGTAAAGTGCACTCGCCTTGTATAAAAAGAAAGAGCACGAATAGAAAACTAAGAGGATTCGAATACAGAGAATCCGGCGCCGATTTTGCAAATGAAAAACAGCATTCAGACATCTTCATAGTGGTCCACTGGGTGCGATTGAAGGCATATTATCTAGGCCATGACCTCAAATTCGTATTCACTAATGCTTGCCGCAAGCAGTTTGAGTTCTCTCAATTTCGGTGCACTATGGTGCGCCGAACTTCAGAGAACAGCCATAATCACGAAACAGCCATACTCACCAGCACGCGACGACTCAATTTTCACCCTTTTTCTTGTCTCGCTTGACGGCGGAAAAAGATGTATCGGCTCATAGCGAAGGTGTAGAGTGGCGTTGTATGTTTCTGGGGTATTGACATAGAATATTACTCGGCTGAGGCGAAGAAAAGAAGAAACGCAGGCTTTATGCAGCGGCAACATTGATTCGAGCACACTATGTGTGCCGCCAAAGAAGACGCCAGCGCGCTTGGCTTATGACATCGACGAAGCTAAGTAGTTCCATACGAATCGATATGACGTACCGATTCCGGGAATGGAGGTTACGCCGGCTTACGGAAGCTAGTGTCAGTTCACGCTTCCGTCACAAAATGATGAAGCCAAGCGACAAATTTGTTCCTTTAGCACAGGTACGAAAAGGGTCGAAAGTTTCAATGTTTTAACTCCGGGGTTTTGAGTGCCAGAACCATGATATGATTATAAGGCATACCCTCTAGTGAGGGACTCCGGATTAATTTTGACCACCTAGGGTTATTTTACATGCACTTAAACCTACGCACGCGTGCGTTCATGCATTTCGCCCGCAACGAAATGCGCCCGCAGTGTCTGGGAAATGATCTCGCGACCTCCTCATTAGCAGCGCAAAGCCATAGCCACTAAGCCAACGTGGCGGAATCGCAAAAGATTAAGGGATGCGGGCACCACTAAAATGTCGAATGCCAGTCTAGTTGTACCTTGCAGCCATTCAAGCAGTACAACAGAATGTTGATCACGCTCGTTAGTACACGTGCCGCGTTTGAAATGCTTGCTGCTGCGCTCAGGCTCAGGAAATAAGCTACATTTTCACAGGTGCGTCCGGTGAGCTTCTGACCCTGTCTGTACAAGTCAGTTTGACAACTTTCGTCGTACATCCATGATTTGTTAAGGGAGAAAGCGTTGAGAGAACGTACCAGAAACGTCAGGATGACACGTAGTGATTAATAAGTTGAGTTTGATAACAAAGGATTAACACTACGGGATTCAGACAAGCCAGGAGACGCCATGACTGGTACTTCACCGTCTTCACGGTCACCGGTTCGACGCATGAACGTGGTCGGGTCGATGAGTGAGTGTCATGTTTGGCCGGCCCACGTCTAACCTTTCTAGCATCGAACCTCATCTAAGTGAGAGAGAACGTTAAGGGTGCAGCCAATTATGCATACTTAATGCGTTCCGTTCATCAACCACCGGTGATGATGAGCGAGTTTGGAAATAGCAAGCGGAGTGAGGATATATTAACAAATATGGGAAAGCAGCTGTAGCTCCAGATCTATTTGCTTACACTATACCTGTAGGTGTGCAGCATTGAGTATACCTGAGCTTTCCAGCTAGGCACTTTTAAGAAGGCCCGCCTTTTAAATGATAAGGTAATTCTTCAAGCACCTAAAGTTTACATTGTAGAGTGCACTCGGTATGATTCACCTCTGACGTCCTCTTCGTCAGTTCGAGCGTTTACACTCTGCAAGTTTATCCGTTCGAAATTCCTTAATGTTCGTCAAGATGCAGCGAAGAAGAGCGCACGTAAATACTGATTTCCTCAACATGGAACCACAACAGCCTACACTTCACTATGACACAAGGTAGTTATTAGGCAAGCGAATACAAGAACGTGGGTAGTTTCTCTCCAAGGGCGAAACGTTTAAAACGATAGAAAGGTTGAGCATTGCGCTGAAGCTACTCAGGTGGTACTCTAAAAACACATGAGGGTGACTTGTTCCCACTTCACTTTTGACATGCTGGTAGGTAACTTCTGCTGCTGTGCTGCAGCAATGGCGCCCTGCCAATAACGCTGAGGTAAAGAGTATAGCGCCGCTACGGGCGCTGCAGGCATCGCACCCCTATGGAGTACAAGGTAGGAGATAGGTAAAACAATCAGCGTTTCTAGCTTATAGCGTATTACCCATTCCACTCAGACCACTGCACGCACAGTGGTGCGGTATGCATACATCTGCACAACAGTTTTTTTTTTGTTTTTTGTTTTTGAACAATCACCTTCGCCAAGTAACTTTTTAAGGCTTAGCTATACCGGTAGAGTTTGGTTTCATTCACTTTAGCTCGTACTATAACTGACGGTAACTTCTTCGCGATACGACGCTTTGCATGTCGTCTATCGCAGTGCCACACGCAGTGATAATTGCAGGGCGCGCGCGTATGTGCGAGCTGTGCATGAAGGGGCTCCATCCATCGAGCGCAGCTAAAGGTAGAGCGCCGTCCTGCGCTAACACGCGCTATCAACGCGCGACTCTCGAGCACCACAGCCTGCCGTCGATCCGTTGAGGCCTCTTAGAGGCTCGTTATTCTTGCTTGTGCCTGTCATGCATTCGCCACCCAATTCACACTCTCTTGCCAACAAAGGAGAAACAGCTCTTCTAATTCCCCGTGGAGCCTTCGTAATCACACACGCACGCGTTTAAGCACTGTGCGCACGCATGCGTATGACGGTTCCGTACAATAATTTCAGCTGGAGCTGAAAATTGAGGTTCGCTGTCATCGCTGGCTTAGCAACGGAACGTGCTATTGTTCGCCTACAATGCCGCTGCCTCTGCGAGCAAAGTCCCGGGACCGATTTCGGGCCCTGACGGTTCATTTACGTGAGGGCTGATTACAAAAGCGCGTGTGTAGTTAGGTTTAGGTGCACGTGAAAGAACTGCGTGCGTTCAAAATTAATCAGCATCCGCTCATAGCCCATGTGTTGTGTTCGCACATTAAGCTGAAATACACAGTGAGTCCTATCCAACTCGGGAAATGCGGTGGGGCAGCAATTATTATTGTTATTTTATACGAAAACACACACAGACGCACGCGCGCGCAATGCACAGAGATGGAAATAATGAAGGAGCAGGCTGGAAAGTACCACTGAGAGAGGCACATATCCTGCCTACAGGTTAGGAAGGAGAGCATAGAAAAGGAAGTCTAAGATAAGAACAATGGGAGCGAAGAAGAAAGCAGCAGCAAGATTGCAAGCCACAAAGACGAAAGCAAAGCTGGGCAAATAGTTTGCAAGTAGGAACAAACATACGCACAGGAACAGAAAAAAAAAGACGCAGGTGGCACTAAAAATTACAAACAAAATCTCAAAAATACAAAAACAAGATTAGCGACAATTGGCGTCCTTCCCAAAGCCTCACAAACAGAAAGACAAGCCAGTTTCTTGTAGAAAAGAAGGCAGGGTGCAATGAGCCGGGTCGCGTCGAGAAGCACAACCACTAGGATACCGGCAATGATCAAGGGCCGTACACCGTAGGCCAAACACGGCATCCACTGCACAACATCCGTCGTAGACTATATGTTTCGTTGGAACGTTAATCTTACAATACCCAGTAAGTTATTCAGTCCAATTGAATGCGTCCAATCCTGCGGGGCTGCAAAAATATTGCACAACCATACAGAGGTTGACGACGTACGCGCATATATATATATTTAACAAATTGTTCGCACATTTCACATGTAGGTGCATGCGCACATAAGGAAGATAAACCGGAAAATAGGATGCCTGAAACAAACTGTCCCCAAGCATTCGTCCAAAGACACTCGATGTTTTATTGCGAAGTATTTTTGCTTCAGTCTTCGCACTTAATGGTAGGTAGGTGGGAAGGTTCCTGGATAGCCTGGCTTTAATTAAAAATAATAATAATAAGACAGAACGCATCTCACAATGACTCTTGATGGGGTTGCGCGATTAGTACTCGAGTGATATAGCGACATTCAATAAGTATCATTTTGAGACTTTCCTTGGTTCGGCTATGCACGGTATGAAGGGCCTCCGGTATCGGCCCGTATCGTAGCGACACTCACTTGCGAATGGAGAGAGAGAGAGAGAGAGAGAGAGAGAGGGGAGAGGGAGATAAAAGAGATGAGAAAGGTAGGGAGGTTAACCGGGAGATAGGTATTCAGTTTGTTACCCTTCACTGGGGAAGGGGCAAGGGGAGACAGAAATATCTTTAAAGAAAAGTGCACACGTGTGCTATTCACCGAGGTGGCGCCTTGAGTCCCACAATGTTCAATATTGTTCTTGTTGGTCTCGTGGAACGCATACTAAGTGCTGTCCAGATAGCAATATACGCGGACGACATATGTGCGTGGACATCGGGTGTAACATGTCCTCAGGTGCGCGCGTGGTTTCAAAAATCCGCGACTTCAATATAGGCGTATCTTGGCGAACAAGATCTCCAGATTTCACCTAAAAAAATTATGGGGTTTTACGTGCCAAAACCACTTTCTGATTATGAGGCACGCCGTAGTGGAGGACTCCGGAAATTTTGACCACCTGGGGTTCTTTAACGTGCACCTAAATCTAAACACACGGGTGTTTTCGCATTTAACCCCCATCGAAATGCGGCCGCCGTGGCCGGGATTCGATCCCGCGACCTTGTAGATTTCACCTAAGAAATGTGCGCTGGTCGCGTATACGCGAAAGCCAATGACGTCCTACGCCATATTTATCATTGGGAAAAATCTATGTTACGCCAGGACGCACATATTCTTAGGGGTGATCATTGATGGAGACCTGAGCTGGAGTCCCCTTGTCGCCTACCTGAAAAAACGCCTAACGGCTATTTCACATCTTTTCAAATTTCTTGGAGAGACAACATAGGGTACGTCAGTACACGAGACGTTACAACTCTACGGGACGCTGTTCCTCGGTATCTAAGGTACAGCTTACCTGTACTGAGTAATGCCTGCAGAAGTAACATCCGCACAATTGACCGTCCACAGGCGCAGGCACTCACTTGCGAAGGTTGCTAATGAGTATGGCGGTTTGACGACGACTGTAGGACGCCGACGCAGTGCCGATGGAAACACGAAGGCGGAGTGACGTTAATGAAATGGCAAAGACGGCATGACAACTACATGGAGACATTGCAATGGGATCGCGACGAGCGTATGACGACAGTGGCGTGACGACGGCGGTATGACAACCGGATGACAAAGCTAGAATGACGACGATGGCATGGTTACAACAGCATAACGACGGTATGACAACGAAAGTGAGACGACGACTGTATGACGACGACGCGTTGCCAACGATGGCGTCACCACGATGGCATGACAAGAGTTACATAAAGTGAAACTGGAGTGAAGACGATAAAACGACCACAACTGCATTACGATGACATTATGACAACGAATGCATGACGATGAGGTGACGAGGACGGAATGACCAGAGTCAGACGACAAAAGTTGAGTGACCACGATGCAACGACTACGGCTGCGCCTCGAGCATGAGCACATACCTAGTGGCCCAAGCTATTGGACAATTCCGTGACTGTTTCGGCATAGAAAGCGTGACGACGACGGCATGACAGCAGTCAAATCACGAACCTCGAATGGCGGCGATGGAAGCGCCTGCGACGGCATCCCGAGCATGAGCATAACGACAATGGTCTGACGACGACAACGGTCTGACGACGACAGTGTGACGACGATGGCATGATTACCGCAGCATGACGACAGTTGGATCACGAAACTATGCTGACGCCGGTGAAACGACCACGGCGGCAACCTGACTACGTGTACAACAAACGCATGATGATGACGCAATGACAGTGATGACGTCACGACGATGGCATGAGGAGAGTAGAATGACGAGTCTGGAGTGACGACGATAGAACGAAAAGGAATCGTTATGACGGTATGACAATGAATGCATGACGGTGTATGATGGTGATGACGGTATGACGAGAGTCGGATGACAAAGTCTGGACGACGACAATGCAACGATCAAGGCGGTATCACGACCGCGCTCACATACCCAGTCGACCTAGCTGGCAGGCAACTTGGGCTCCTGTGTTGGCGTAGAGGCCTAGATTCGAGAGACAGACAGGCTGGCTCAAAACGACTGAAATAGGTAAAGAATGCTAATCGCATAGGCCACGATTTTTTTTTCATTAGGTCACCATCCCACGCATACTTCTCTCGTTTTAAATCCAGCCAGCTCCTCGTCTACTTTACTTGTGACAGCTCGCGCTCTGAGGCACCGTGTTTGACTACACTATCTCCGGGACCGGCCCGCTTTCCTCAGTAGTTTCCCGGTAGCGCGCTGCGTAGAAATTGTGTTACGTTGTATTGACTTCATGGTCGCCCGAGATAATCATGTTTTACTATTTCTTCGCCAGAGTACATATGCCGTCGTCGTTTTACGTACACCACGTGACGTAGTCATAGATACGAACGATTACATAAAGCGTGCCCGCAGATGACGTCACAATCTGTGTTTCACCCGTTGGCGCTCCTTCATTACTTATGTAAAAACGAACAATTGCCATGCAATCCTGCGTTGAACAGCAGGTATAAATCATGTCATTGCCACCATACGATCGTCTTCTAGGTGGCCGTCGTCATGCTGCTGTCGTCACAAGCACGTACGCACGCGACTCGCACACACTACTACTCGATTTGCACGAAGACGTTGGTCCAGCTGGTGTCTCCTCGTGGTACACCAAACAATGTTAGACAGCCAGGCAAAACACTTCACATGGCGTCAATTCCCACAGTGCGTGTGATCTGTACATTTTTTTTTTAAACATTTGTGGTATCGCATGCTTCGGGCACTTCTCTGCCGGCAGTGCCTCACTGAAATTATCTTCCTTGCATGTGTGGTACGCTTGCACTGGGTGGTTTTTATACGTGGAAGCATAATGGTGAGCCCATCATGTTGCTTTGTTATCTTATTGCTCGAAGGACTGCAAGAAGCCGTAATACTTTCTATGTCCCTTCAAAGCTACGAGGTCTCCAGAGTAATGGGAAGTAGCGAAGGGAAAACGTTTGCTAAAATTTTAATGGCTCTCTATAGAACGATAGTTCTGCGCCCGGGCGGAGCAATAGCCGGCCTTGTTCGCCAGGCTAAACCCGCCTGTTCCTACAATCCACCACCACCACTACCACCATAGTTCTGCGCCGTCTCTGTGCTCACTAAAAGAAGTGTACAGCGCTTAACTATTCCATGTGTACCATACATACCGCAGCTGTGTTTGCGTGTCCAGAAATAGTATAGGCTTTACCTTTGGAAGGACACATTACTCGTAAAGTTACAACAAGCTTTTATTCTTCTACAGAGACACGCACTATTCGTGTATTGCGCGAGCTTCTTTACGCATTGCCTTCGGACATTTACAAAAATCAAATTATTACGCGTTCAACTGGGATCAAAAAAATTCAATATGTGACTTTGCATCAATGTGCGCACTCCCCAAAAACCGCACTTAGGCCATTTTGTTCTTGGGAGACATCTGTCTTAGACGGCACTAAACCAGAGGTTGCACCAAATATCCTTGCGATCTTACTCTGCTCTTCGGCCATAGTCGTTTAAATTTTGATGGTGAACCACTGGAGCGCCATTATTTCATCTGTATAAGAAGTCATCTTTCGCGGTCTTTGCTCAAGAAGCGTTAAAAAATGATACTGGGAGTAAATTTTTACATTTTTGTAGAGTTACAGCGTGTCACGTGCGTTTCTGAGTGTCATTAGCGTTAGAAGGTAAACACCAACATAACGAGAGCCCTGATCGTATGAAAAGGGCGTGCGGCAGAATCGGTGTGTGTGACGTTCCTGTTAAAATAAATGTCTCACTACAGAAAAAAAAGAAAAGAAAAAGAAGGAAAGAAAGGAAAAGAAAACCTCGAATACCTTGCTACTTGGCATCTAAATAGCAACAAATACTTTCCCTTACGCCGTTGTTCTCAAGGATTAAGTGCCTTTTTTTATTTACTCGGTCATAGTGGTCGACGAAGGGTCGTATTGTTAACGGCCATTCGCGAGATAGGTTTGACGACGATAATTTTCAAGTACCCACATAATGTATTAAATATATTGCCGAAGATCAACAGCATTGTTGAGATTTTCACGATGTTATGCGGTCAAGCGCGGCTGCGGCACCCCATCAAAAATTTAACAAAAGAAAGAAAAAGAAAGAAAAATAAACACTCAATGGAACCTTTTAAGCGGAGGTGAGGCGCCGACCACTCAGAAGCGTAGGTATTGCGGGAAAGAAACTCGATATCTTTAAGGCAATCTGTTCAAAAAAGTGGTCGCCGAGACACATTAAAGGCGGCTAGCTTTACTTCTGGTAAGAATAGAGACGGATAAAAAGTGCGTATTCCAAGGCTACCTACGTAGCTATTTGACGACGGTCTCAGGCGTAACGGCTATAAATGTGGGAACCAAAAAGAAGAAATCTTAAAAACATCTGAAATGGCCCATCTATCTACTGGAAAATTCAAGAAAGGTCAGGCTTTCGCTGAACTAACTAATCACAAAACAAACTTAGACAGAGATAAATATTCAGGCGCCCCGCGATTTCTGGGAGATGATAATCACGCGCGCGACATCAGTTCTTATGCAAATCGAGCGCACGTAAGACCTGACATACCAAGGTCTCGAATCATTCGAGTCAGCCGCGGCCGAAGCACCGCCCCGACTAGCGCTATAAGCAACCGAATAAAAGTCTTGCGTCGGCTGACGTCCACGCCAGAAAGGAGTGCAAAGCAGCTTAGACCCACCGACGTTGGTTAACCGGGAGCGCTGGTGATAGTGAGCTCGAAACAAGGAAATACTCGACAGCCAAGGACTATGTCACTGCATAAAGTCATCCTCTTGCAAAGAATGTACTACCAAAGCGGATGCGTGCACTATAGGAGAGACAGCTGGACTTTGTCGTAGCACGAAAACATGACTTTATCACCGGAGGGTTTCTTTACTGCTTGGTACGAAGCTCCGCCTAAACCTTGTTTTGGCCCCGCAAGACTGCAACTAGGTGGTTCTCTTGTTGTTGTTTCGTCTGGGGGTTCGGACGCTAGGGGCAGCTTATACATTCACTGAAGCCGCTGTCAATGATAGGCTAGGGTTCAGAGCGAGCACTAAGTTTGCCAGAAGATCGTCATCTGCTTCTTCGTTTGTGTTTAATTCGACGCAAGAGATATTGCTCCGAAGGAAAACAGTAAAATTGAGACAGATAGAGCACACGCGTCCGAAAGTCTTACTGCGGCATTTAGTTCTTACTGAAGAGAGACTGAGGGGACTGGCAAGGGGATAGCAAGAGAGAGGAGAAGAAGCAAAGTAAATCGCATACACAATCCAGCGGTAGCATCGGTATAGTAGGCAGCGTTCAGAACATCTAGTACATAAGCCCCAAAATGCAATAACAGACTTCGTGCAAATGTGCTTTTGCCCGCAGATGCAGTTGACTATAATATTTTTACGAGAAAAAGATTGCATGTTGCGCAACAACATTGTTTTAGCACGCCGTAATATCTGAGAGCGAAGGTTTTTTTTTTTTTTCTTTAAGTGGTTGCGTTACTTGACAAGCAAGAAATCAGGCAACGATGTCAGTTTCGGAGTCACTTGTCCTGTTATTTGACGTGCGATTGTTTAATTCCTTTTTCTTCTCCAATTTGTTCTCTTTGTGATTAAGCATTATGATTTGGCTCTTGCGAACGCTAGTTATTCCGAGTGCAGAACGGCAGCAATCACTGATAAATCAGAAACATCCGTCAATGTTGTTCAGAAAGTAATTGTTGAGTACGTTCTCACTGGCCCAATACAAAAAAGAAAGGAAAAAGGAAGCCTTTTGCAATAAAACCCACTGGTCAAGTCACATTTAAGTTCTTTATTTTTTATGCTGTCATGTGCTGGGTTTTGATTCGCCTGGCAAGAATTTGTTTTTTTCTGTTCTTTTCTTTGCTTGGAACATTTTACGTATATTTTATATAGTTATATTTTCCTTTTAGCTTAACAAAGCTTCCTCATCATCATGGTTTTTATCATCATTATTGTCTTAATACTAGAACTTAAAGTTCAACGTCCTTCGCTTTATGCCTTTCCTGTTCTGGTTCAATGAAGTGCTATCCCTGCAATCACTCCTTTTCGCCAATCTGGATGTCCGACTGTTTCCTTCTTTCTTACTCTTTCTTTGCCTTTTCTGTGTCATTATGTAAATGTTAAGCGCAACACCTCAGGCATGTCCGAATACTACAGCCCAGCTCCGTGGAGCTTCATGTAGCCTAGCTTCAAACACGTGGCTTCGTGCTACTAAAGAAAACAGTAAAATTCTTGAGTTTCACACGCCACAATTGCCATCTTATGATGAGGTACGCCGTAACAGGGCACTCCGGATTGAATTTTACCGCCTGGGATTCCTTAACGCGCCTATATATCTAAGTCGAAGTGCACAAGCACTTTTGAATTTCACCTGCGTCTAAATGTGGCCCCTGCGGTTGGGATTTATTCCACGACTCAAGCACAACAGCGCAGCGTCAGAGCAACGAAGTCACTGTGCTGGGTCGTGCTACTCTGCAGCTGATGATAATTTTTGCCCCTTTCATGTACCTTCCTCCACCCTGTTGATTTCTACAGTACTGATCTGTCATATCAGTGTTCAAGTGCTTCTACCTGTCGAATAATTCGGCCTCGATGGGGAATTTCCTAGCAGTCCTGTAGTAGCAACAACTTGACCTGGGCGAGTTGGTGTGTCTTGAGTATATAACTTCAAGCAACCCGAAGAAGACGAGGACACGAATTGAAGGAAAGGAGTCGTCTTGTAGGCGTAGATGTAGAGGCTAGATGTTATTGGCTTATATCCACTCTGGCGGGTTGTTGTGTTTATTTTCCATTCCTCTCCTCGTATTTTTCCCGCTGCTTCAAGTTATACTTTAGCATCCTGGTTAGTTGAGGTGGCAGAGGGAACGCCCCGGACAAGCGTTGGTCGCGTGTTCAATCTATGGACTAAGGCAATATTTTTTGCTTCAACTGCGGAGTTGTCTAAGAAACAAGTACGAGTTTTTTTCTCCTTTTTGTAGATTTGTGCTTTTCTCAGGAGAAGGATGTCATTTTTATTGCTTTTTTTTTTGCATACAGCTTTGCACAGTGCAACGCTATGGAGGGAAATATGGTGTGCATCATTTGATAGTAGACATCGTCTCGTGCAGAATGTTTTCTGTGGATAAGGCTTTCCAGAAGAAAATACAAAGGTTGTTGCAAGAACAAATCTACCCGTATGAGATACCACACCAACGTCGTAGAGAGTGCAAGTATGCTCTATTGCTAGTAGCATGCTAGGCGTATACGGCCATCCGAACAACTCCAGCATCCATTAAACAATGGTGTTCTCTCACTAGAGGATGTTTCGCCCGGCGGCACTGTGAGCTAGCCTTCCACCAGAATCTCGGCATCAACTACGAGTCGATGCAAAGCACTAAAGTAGACATTCCTCACAATCAGAGGCGCCATCTCAAAATTAATCCACTCCCTAAAAACATGCACTCCGAATTCCACAAGGAAAGAAGGGCCGAGTGGTCCAAAGCCCTACATGAGGAATTCCATGCCTTGAAAGACGTAGTCTGTATCGACGCAGCAGAATACATAGAACGCAAGTGTATGTCTCTTGCAGTGGTGGGCTCCTCAGGTCAAATACACGCTGGTGGTTCAATTCGCACCAGAAGCTCTGAAACAGCGGAAGAGGGAGCTATCGCTCGGGAAATCGCATCCACACATTGTCATTACATTATTAGCGATTCCAGAGCAGCAGTACGCAATTTTGCGAAAGGTCGGATCTCGGCTCCCGTAACACATACTAGACACCAACCAACATCCACGACCAACCCAGATCATTTGGGCACCAGCACACTCCTCCCTACTCGGCAACGATGCCGCCCACACCGCCGCTCGAGGACTCGCCAACCGAGCACCCGGACGGCTCACGCTAGGATTAGAGAGGGATCGCATGGTCAGTTACCAGGAAATAACTCAGCACTAAAGGTTAGCCAGGACAGTGTGCCCGCCAGCACACAAATCGTTTATCAAGAGACAAGAAGTAGCTTGGACACGACTTCAGACAAACACCTACCCCAACCCCGTAGCCTATCACTACTACTACCCGGACCAATACCCTAATACATGTAAGCATTGTAAGAAAAAAGCGGATGTGTTCCATATTATGTGGTCGTGCCCAGCAGAAAATCACAAAATTACGAAATAAGGAATACTGAGCAGTGGGAAGCCGTGCAGGCCAAGGTCATCAAGAGAGCTGAAGAAGCCGCTCAGGCTCAGGGGCTCGTGGCTGCCTAACAACAAGGTCATCCGTCAATACCTCGTTTTCAAATAAAGTCTTTACTCACTCACTCTCTCCCTATTTTGCTTCCGTATTCAATAGTCTTTCTTTTTACAACGACAGCCGTCATGGGCCCAGTCTCCCGGCTGTTGTGGTGGTCGTTTTGTATTGCTGGAATCTGAAAATCTCTTGCTGGAAATTTACAAAGAAAAATAATTCTTTTTCAGCCATGATAATTCTAACTTACGACCATCAAATTGACAATCAAAGGCTCTGCCTCTCAGCCACTCTGCCGATGCTAAGCCAGTGGAGAATACTGATCTTGGAGAGCGGGATCGCGTAAGCAGGTACCATGATCAGCTCACGGCCGCTCAGCACCTGTGTGCTGGATTGAGCTGGCGTCCGCGCCTTCTGAATGTTCTAACAAGTCGCCTTTCCATTTGCGGTAGTTGTTGTTTTGTTGTTCTTGTTCTCTAATGAAATGGCGCAACGAACTCTGTAGGATCGGCCATGAATCGAGTGGTGAAAAAACTGTTACCGAACTTTTGTTCTGTATTATTTTTTTGGAGGAAAGTAAAAAGAAATGAAATAAGTATGTTGTTGCGGTGGTGATGCTATAGTGAGTTTTCTTCTACGCGTAACGACAACGATTGAGCACTTCTGTTTCGTCTTCTCTAGTCTTCTTCTACCGCACTGGTGCTTCTTGTCATGTTTACCGGACGGCGCAGGCCTCATCTTGTTTTGTTCAAGAATAGCGGGAGGCCTATTATTGGGGGTAGGCCATATATAAATTTGAGGAAAGCGGAACTTACCAAGAATAAAAAGACAAATGCTTTTAGCGGAGATTAGTAGCTAACTCCGGATAGATGAGAGGAAACAGAAAAACCGAGTCTTTCCACAACACCACCGGGGGCGCGCGACTTCCACAAATGAATGCGATTCACCCTTCTTTTACTTCTCGAAACGACATTGCTCGCTCGCGCATGCGAATGTTCGCTCCGACAAACACGCAACGAAACATTTTAACGTCTTACTGCGCAGTACTGTCGCTTGTTACAAGAAAAAGTGATTTTATTTTGCAATTACTTTTGCACTTAAGCTTTAACGCAAAATAAAGGCTGCGGTATCGGCGCTCCACGAGTCTAATTTTCATCCGGACACGTCTGAAACCGGTGGAGCGGACAACCAACGGCACACCATTATGAAGAGGCCCGACAGAGGGCTAGCCCACGAAGGCAAAAACAATAATCGACCACGTTCATTTAAAAAAAAAATCGTATAAAAGAGCGAACCGGCGGGAGATCGAGCCAGAGCGAGGGAACCGGAAAAAGGTTGGTATGACAGAAGGAAGCAAAACGTAAGAGTAGAGAAACTTGGACGCATCAAACCACAAGAACCTTGTCCTGACAAGAATGCCTTCCGGAAGCATAGAGGGAGGGTAAGGTAAAGGAGAGCGTGGGTGGCGGGGATCTATACCCGTCAGAGCCACTTTTCCTCACCGCCGGTGAAAGCCCTGTTTTGGTCGTGGCCTTTGTACAGCGAGGCACACTTGCGGCCGTGGGAACATCAGAGAGTGCAGACCGAGCAATGCAAGACGAAATGCGGCCTCGCCATCATTTCTCTTAGGCCGGCTGTGTACGACTTCAACTTTCTTTGTTTTGTAACCGCTTGAGAAATGTGTGTTCCGTCTTCGGACGTCTTAACGCAGAAAGAGAATGTATGTACAGCAGAAAGAGAATGTACGCTGCAACCGTCTCCTTGCTTTTGGCTCAACATAAGGCTGTCGGCGCATGATTGTGTTAGGTGGAGTCTGTGAAAGAAATGGAAGAAAAGTGTTAAGTGGCGTCGGTGGTACAGAAGGGTGTTCAGGGGCCCAGTGTTTTTGTGCTGTACAAACAACAACCACGACATATACGTCATAAACGTGTGAGATTGGGATAGTTGGCCTTCCATGTCTACACTTTTTCAGCGTGGCCAAACCACATGCGTACCTTAATAAGTGAGGCCTTTAAGTAAATGGCCTTTATATTTCAAGGTAAGTATAAAAAAGCACGAAATTACAAACATAAATGGCCTTGTTAGTTTTTCCTCAATGACATAAATAGGTATCAGTGCTGCAAAACTTCTGCAAGCTGTTTTTTTTTAATCAATGAATTATTCATTCTGACTTTATTTTGATAATGGTATTTTTGCTATTTGGTTTGCACACACAAAAGCAATCATAAAGAAGATAAAGTGAGCTAGCTGGCAACTGTCACCAGGGGGAGCGCAGTGCCTGCCAGCTCTAGAAACACTTGAAACGTGTTCCAGGGCTAAGAGCTGCAATAGGTGACGTAACCGGTCCCAGAGTCATTATGCCTGACATCCCGACAACAGTTTGCATACTTGAAGCACCCAAAACAGGACTGTCAGTAGAAACAGGCAGAAACGAAAACAGCACTTTAACAATAGAAAGAAAGGGACTTTCATAGAGAAAATCAATTACAGAATTTTTAACATGCATTCTTTTAAACAGTAACGTAATAACAAAACAGTTGCTCGCTGATAACAAGAGAACGACACGGGCCTCTTTCAGCACAAAAGATTACATCATTGCTGGTCTGTTCTTAAAGAAAAAAATAGTCGGAGCCTAAACAATAACGTGCCACGTTGCCTATTTCATAACACTCGTCATCTATCACCGGCATCATATATTGGACGATGGCAAAGTATAGCTTTTATATATATCTCAGAACAGGTAATACAACAAACACCGGGATAAGGTATACGTCTGTTCAAATAGGATTTGCAGGTTTTGTCACGAGCTCAAAGCCCGGTGGCCAGCACGGCCGAAATGGAGTTATTTCGCCAGCGGCTGAACCAGCGAGAATCTATTGATTTTTACGTTGTCTCGTATTCTGACTTTCTTTGTACCTATATGCATGCCATCAGGAGTACTCCCCGAAAAAAAATTATGACCACATACTTTATTTACAGGAAGAGATCTCGGCCAGAGCTCATTATAATTCCTTCTTTTATTGTATGGGAGAATACGCAGATCTTCACAAAATTACCTTCGGGGTATGGTAGCTCCCATCTCAGAGGATCAACAATCATTTCGGGAACATGCGGTTATTTCACAGCATTATCCTTCCGCGCTGTGCCGACGTTTTCAGGATGTCTTCAACATTAACTTTGGTTTTCTCTATGCGTAATTCTGCGTTATCTTTCCGCCATACGCTCTTTTTCTGGATAGCTTTTGCACTAATGAGGATAATAAAGACGTATATTCAAAGAGTTCGCTCTGTGTTGCGAGATGTTACGGCAAACAGCCATCGACTCCTTTGGACTCTTGTTCTGTTGTCGGCACGGCCTCGCAACTCATCAGCAAAAAAGAGCCATTTCAGCTTTTCTGCAGTGCCTGAGGGCAGAAGACTTGAGTACCCGACTGTAGACACGCTACACTTTCAATAGTGTGTGTGTTTTATCTGAACTCCTCTCTTTTCTCTCCCCTCTTGCACTCCTGCGTCTCCCTCCTCACGTGTTGGGTAGTAAACTGAACATAGGTTTAGTTAACCTTTTCTTCTTTCTTTCTTTCTTTCTCTCTTTCTTTCTTTCTTTCTCTCTCTCTCTCTCTCTCTCTCTCTCTCCTTCTGCTCTGTTGTTCACGAATGTCGCTTTCATACCTTGAGCTTGGGGTCAGGCGAGCACTCGCAAAATGAGGCGTCTACACTCGCAAGGTGAACCCGTTACCTCTTTCTTCAGCGCGTTACCTCTTTCACTAGAGTGGACTCGCCGCTAATTAGTGCGTCCTGCGTGTCTCGCACAAGCAGTTCTTTTCTGCCCACCGTATTCTTACGCGCCGCTGTCGTGCTGGGCTTAGCAAAACCTGCGAAGGCACTGCGATTCGCGCGGTCCTTCCGCTGCACCCGACAACACATCGCGAGCGCTTTAGTCGGTCGTGTTTGGACGCCGCGAGCGACGGCTGCGTTTGCCGTGATTACAATCGCCATTAGGCTCTGATGCGGGCTCGACTGTGAATGCCCCGCGTTGCAATTACCGTGACATTTCGTTTGTTTTTTGTTTTCGTATCTCGGCTTGCGCACGCTATCGCCTGACAAACGCACTATGGAGTCCTGTATGCGCATGTCGAGGTAGCGCCGAGATCTAAGCAAGAAGTATCGTGGAATTGCGGCCCTATTGCAGAATGTCTTTTTTTCTTCTTCTTCTTTCCTGTACATTTTCGGCCGGAAGTGGCGGGCGCTTTGTCCGTGTTCTTTGCGTCATCTCGTCGTATCCCATGGCATAACTTACTTTAGTTGTAAGCGTGCACGTTATACCGGGCCGGCATTTGTAAATTCAGCATAACTTTTTCACGTTACTCTGCGTCTCCAGATGTCGCTGAGCCTACAACAAGCAAATTGTAAGTAATTTGGAGTGTAACACGAATAGCGTTCTATAAACCTTTTGTCGGCATTTATTTATAATAGCTGCTCGAAGGCATCTCATGTAGAAAAGTTGGGCTTTACTGTTTCATCATTGACTCACTTTTGCCATCGGTGTTTCTCGGGCAATAACCACCGGTGTATCACAAGACGATTCCAAGTTGACCTCATGAATTTGCACCTTTGTGTTCCTTCGTTCGCATTATATTTATGCACGGTTGTCCTGACTCGGTCACCTCTGACACTCTTTATTATGAATCCTACTGTGTATTTTCTCCTGTCATGTCGTGGGTTTTCACGGCAAATTACCATGTAGAAGCTATGTTTTGCGTGGTTGGGCTTCCAGTAAGTACGCTATACTTTTACAGGGGCACAAGTCATCGCTGCTGTTCAGTCACTTGAGCACTTTTATGACCATCTATTTCTTTACCTATGACGCGAAGCCTGTCATGTTCAATTCTAGGAACGTGCCGCATTGCAGTCATGAGTTCCCATCGCCTCTACACAGGAACTGATGTTCCTCTGAATTCTGTTTCTGGTGAAATTTCAGTGTCCGGGTTATCATAATTTTAGGGCCTCTCAGTCAGCTTTAAGTATTTTAGTTTAATATCAATATTACAATTTGTATTTCTAATTACATATTTATTTCCTATTCCTGTTTTAGTCATTTACAATGCTCTCCTCTTCTTTTCCCTCACCGCGTCTCGTTACGGCGAAACGTGCATTATGAATAAGTGTGATCGATGAGGATCAATTGACTTTAATATTTCTTCTGAAAAAGCTGCTGTTCAGCAGCTTTTTCTCCCATCTCCCCATGTTTCGAACGAACATGAAACAAATCGTATTCGTATTCGTATTCGTATTCTCGGGAGGTTTCACCGCAAACGGCCCTGATTCCCTCTAGTAGGTACGGCTGTTCCTGAGTTAAACGTCGCCATCAGCCGACAGCCTTTAATGAGACGAGCGGATTGGCTTCAGTGTGTCGCTGCACTAGCGCTCGCTACTTCCATTTTAGGGCATTCCACCTTTGGCGCACTTTTGAGTGGATGATAGCATGTAGCTGACAGAGCCCCCTCTGGCTATGCATAATGTATGGCAGTCTATAGCTGAGTAAAGGGATGTATCGTTTTTTTGCTCCCTTTCCTTTTCGAGTTTATACCTTTTTTTTTACAGTCTTTAGTAGCTGGAGTTATTTTTTTATGTGTCAGCTGACCTTTCTGTGGATTATTTTCCCATGGTTTTCATTATTTAATAAGCAGCGACAACAACCTCAGAGGACCGTTTCACGTTTCAAACAAGTTGGCGATTTGAAATTTGCGCAGTGCTCAAGCGCTTTCTCTCATACAATATAGTGTTTCACTAGCACGATTATCTGTTGTTCACATAGTTTCCAGACATTTACCATGGCTTACTTTTTCTTCACGGCTTGGGTATGTAATGCTAGAGCTGCTTTTCGACCACTCTGCCCCATATAAGGGGAGTATTTCTTTTCGGCAATCCAGAATTTTTACCAGTTACTTGTGGCAGGTAGCAGAATTCTTCATCATCGAGATGTACTAACTGCTCGAAACAAAACAGAAGTCAGAGAGAAACAGTACACGCACACGCAGAAATGCACACGAGGTCGCACTGGTGCACATTCTAGTGCTGTGTTTGTGGGGCTTCACTTATCCTGGTATGGTCTAATTGTGCGCAGTTTATACTAAATTAGGTTACAAGGCGTCTTGCCTTTCCATTCTGCTTCTTTCTTTAAGTGTTACAGAGCGCAGCTCTTTATGGGTCAAGCTTTGTTGGAGACATCTGTAGTGTGTGTGACAATGAAGTACTCCGGAAATAGAGAAACGATGCTACAAGATGGCAAATAAGAATATTGAAACCTTAAATATTTATGTGATAACACCTAAAGAAAGTCACGGCTCACAAATCATTATTCTTAATCTTATAAACTGGTGAAAAAATGATGAGAATAATGACACAACAAAGCAGTCAATGAGGAAGCCTTGCCGCTTGCACATACTGGATGTTTTTTTATGCTCGTGTTATCTCCAATATAATCACTCTAGAAAAAAAAATTCTGAAAACTGCCAGGAAAGGAAAGTTCTGTGGCCTTCAATGATTTTGCATTTTCATCAATTGTCTTCAAGCGCCAAAAGCTGTATGTTTGTTTTTAATATTTACCTTTATTTTTTATTATCCTTAAAGTAAATAACTTATGAGTATGTTCTCCCGGATAAGAAGCAATACGGGGTAGGATTCCTAATCCATAAAGACATAGCGGCCAACATTGACGAATACTACAGCATCAACGAGAGGGTAGCAGTAGTCGTAATCAAACTCAATAAAAGCTGTAGATTAAAGATAGTACAAACCTACGCTCCGACGTCCAGTCACGATGATGAGGAAGTAGATCAGTTTTATGAAGTTGTTGAATTAGCGATGAGAAAAGTGCGAACGCGGTATAGAGTAGTAATGGAGGACTTCAATGCAAGCGGGAGAGATAGAGAAAACAAGGATAGCGAAAGTGGGGAAAAAGCAGGCGGGTGCACAGGCAATCGGCAACTACGGTGCTGATTCTAGAAAAGCTAGAGGTGAGATACTGGTAGAATTCGCAGAAAGGAATAAGCTGAGAAAAATGAACACTTTTTTCAGGAAACGTAGCAAGAGAAAATGGACCTGGAAAAGCCGTAATGGTGAAACAATAAATGAAATTGATTTCATACTTTCTGCCGATCCCAGCATAGTGCAGAATATTCAAGTAATAGGTAGGGTAAAATGTAGTGATCATAATTTAGTGAGGGCCAGGATCCACCTCAATTTAAACAGAGAAAGAGTAAAATTGGTCAAGAAAGAACAGGTCAACTTAGAGGCAGTAAGGGTAAAAGCAGACTAATTTAAGCTGGTACTTGCAAACAAATATGCAGCCTTAGAACAGAGAGATGATGATGATGACATAGAGCTAATGAATGAAACCGTAACGAGGCTGGCTTCAGAGGCAGCAGTTGAAGTTAGAGGCAAGGCACCAAGGCAAGCTCCCCCAAGTAACAAAGGACCTAATAAATAAACGACAAAGAATTAAAGTGCCTAACTTAAGAGATAAGATATAATTCGCGGAACTGTCAAAACTGATCAACAAGGCGGAAATAAGTTATATTCGAAACTATAACGTGAGAAAGACTGAAGAAGCCGTAAACAATGGACGCAGCCTGAAATCAGTGAGAGGGAAACTTGGCATAGGACAAAACCAAGATGTATGCACTAAAAGATAAGCAGGGTAAAATCATAAGCAATCTCGAAGATATAGTAAATGCAGCAGAAGAATTCTATACTGACCTTTACAGTACCCGGACGACTCAGGAGCGCTCTACTTAAAACAATAATGAACAGTATACAGAAACTCCTCCTATAACTAGAGATGAGGTCAGAAAGGCCTTGCAAGGCATGAAACGGGGAAAAGCGGCAGGAGAGGATGGAATAACAGTCGATTTAATCAAAGATGGAGGATACATAATGCTAGGAAATCTGGCGGCTCTCTATATGAAGTGTCTATCGACTGCAAAGGTCCCAGAAAACTGGAAGAATGCAAACATTATACTAATCCACAAAAAGGGCGACGTTAAATAGCTAAAAAATTATAGGCCCATTAGCTTACTCCCAGTATTATATAAAATATTTACCAAAACAATCGCCAATAGAATATGGACAACACTGGAATTAAGTCAGCCAAGGGAGCAGGCTGGCTTCAGGAAAGGTTACTCTACAATGGATCACATCCATGTCATTAACCAGGTTATCGATAAATCTGCAAAGTACTACAAACCTCTCTATATGGCTTTCATGGATTACGAAAAAGCATTTGATTCAGTAGAGATACCAGCACTCATAGAGGCATTGCGTAATGAAGGAGTACAGACCGCTTACGTAAATACCCTAGAAAATATCTACAGAGATTCGACAGCCACCTTAATTCTACACAAGAAAAGTAGAAAGATACCTATAAGGAAATGGGTCAGACAAGGAGACATGATCTCTCCATTGCTATTCACTGCGTACTTAGAAGAAGTATTCAAGGTATTAAACTGGGAAGGCTTAGGAGTAAAGATCGACGGTGAATACCTCAACAACCTTCAGTTTGCCGATGACATTGTTCTATTCAGCAACAATGCAGATGAGTTACAACAAATGATTCAGGGCCTTAACAGGGAGAGTGTAAGAGTGGAACTGAAGAGTACTATGCAGAAGACAGAGATAATGATAAATAGCCTGGCGAGGGAACAAGAGTTCAAACTAGCAAGTCAGCCTCTAGAGTCCGTGGAGGAGTACGTTTACCTAGGTCAACTAATCACAGGGAACCCTGACTATGAGAAGGAAATTCACAGAAGAATAAAAATCGGTTGGGTCGCGTACAGCAGACATCGTGAGCTCCTGAATGGGAGCTTACCGTTATCATTGAAAAGGAAAGTATACAATCATTGCATTTTACCGGTGCTGACATACGGCGCAGAGACTTGGCAGCTGACACAGAAGCTTGAGAACAAGTTAAGGACCGCGCAAAGAGCGATGGAACGAAGAATGCTAGGCATAACTTTAAGAAACAGAAAGAGAGCAGTTTGGATCAGAAAGCAAACGGGCATAGACGATATTCTAATAGACATTAAGAGAAAAAATGGCGCTGGGCAGGTCATGTAATGCGCAGACTAGATAACCGTCGGACCATTAGGGTAACAGGATGGGTACCAAGAGAAGAGAAGCACAGTATAGGACGGCAGAAGACTAGATGGAGGGACGAAATTAGGAAATTTGCGTGTGCTATTTGGAATTGGTTGGCGCAAAACAGGGGTAATTGGAGATCGCAGGGAGATCGTCCTGCCTTCGTCCTGGAGTGGATATAGGCTGATAATGATGAGGATGTTACACATATTAAAAATCATTCTAATCATTTTCATAAATGTATACTACAGGCAATAGGCCTCCATACAGAAGGTTCCCTTAATTTCGTGCGTAGATAACCTAAGTCATTGTTGTCATGATCATATATCATATGATTTGGCAGTTGTCATATATGGCACACGACAACTGCCTCCGCACCACTACAACAACATCAGTTTATCTATATCGACACTATTTAACTGCAAATTACTGCATCCTCGAAATTTTTTAGCCACACTTCATTGTTTTTTTTTAATCATCGTGGCATTAACGGAATAGAGTCATTGCGGGTATAGGGAATACGACAAACCCCACAGCAACATATTTCTTAATTACAAGATTTAACAACGCTACATGCAAAGCTACGTTACTATCTCAAATCATTTTAGCTGTTGGAGTAGGTATTGCCACATCACGCGGAGAATGACAAGACCGTGCCACAACATTTAGTCACGCAACTAACACTTTATTGTGCCCGAGCCCCTTCCCACAAGATCATTAACACTCAGCACAATGACAGTGGCGAGCACACTCGTCCATCGTCGAAAACCTTATGCGCGGATCGCACGCGTCGGCTATATAAACATTATTCATTGAACCTTTCAGCGCATTCGCTGGCGCACGCGTAAGTTCTAGAATCTACACCGCTATGTTCGACGCGCAAGCAATCTGATTACACAAGGCCCGGGGAGAACATAAACAACAGGCAGAACCAGCGATGGAATTCAAGAAATACTTCCGACACAAAAAGGCGCGTCTTGCGCCGGGTGATAATTTTGAACATTTGTTGACTGGTTAAAGGCACTCACCGAGAAAGATAAACATCTACATGTGGCAGTATTTTATACGATTAGCCTCGCTGTTAGATATCTCCAAACGAATTGTTAGAGCATAGTGAATTAAGTTCTTTTGTGAAGCCACGAATTATCCGTAGGCACACCAATGCGTAGCAGGGGGCGGCAGGAAGTTAGGTGGGCGGATGAGATTAAGAAGTTTGCAGGGACAACATGGCCACAATTAGCACATGACCGGGGTAGTTGGAGAAGTATGGGAGAGGCCTTTGCCCTGCAGTGGGCGTAGCCAGGCTGATGATGATGACGATGATGATGACACCAATGCAGCTATGATTGCTGATGGAGGCTGCAACATTCTATTGGAGGAAAATAACCTTTAATGAGAGGGAGGATCTATCACAATTTGATGGACGATTGATTCACTTAGACTCTCGAATTAGGAGCAGAGAAGATACTTCTGCCAAGCAGCAGAGAAACGTGCTAGCGGCGCATTGTTCTGTCCACGTAATGCCCTACGGCATTCTCAGAGGATGTGGACGTACAGTTGGGACAACAAATAGTGTGTAGTCTCAAAGAAAACCGCGATGCCACGTGGATTGAAGCACACATGTTGAAATACAAAAAAAAAATCCGACGACGTCTAAGCACTGCTTATGAGTTGTGAATGCGAAAGCGTAAATGTCCATTTGAACGCCACTGAGCGATTTTTTGAGCTATGAACTCTTCGCGGACAAGCGAGCGCGTGCAGACGCTTGGCGCGTTTTTATTTGGCCTTACCGAGGTGAACGCAGGCGAGAGCTTGCGCGGACAAGCTGCCTTCACAGCGTAGGGTTCGCTACCCTACACTGTGAGTAAGAGAAAAGTGGAACAGAAAAAAAGAAAAGAGGGAGAGAAGAAACACTTAGTGCATGTGGGAGGATGCGCATCTTATCTCTAAGCGGTCATGTTCGTAGTTCTCAGTTTCTGATAACGGGAATATAATTGGAATAACAATTAAAATAACCAACTTATGAAGTCAAGTAAGTAACACAAAGTTGAGGGAGGGTAGTTTTTGGAAGCATGCTGAAACGGAAGGGGCATTTTCGATGCCGACATGCCTTCCTAAACAGGAGGCACTGGAAGAGCAGGGAGACGGTGACGGTGTTAAATCTATACGCGACGTCGAAATGCCGAAGGCAGCCTTTATCGTGTGCACAGTGCAAGGGTGAAAAATAGCAGCACCCTCTCTCGCAGCTGGGATCGATGGGCGGTAAACCTCTGTTTGATTAAGGATGATGAGCCGCTATGCCCCCGAGGGACTGCGTCTCGACTGATATATTGACAGAAGGGGGCACGCGTGGTGCTCTTCAGTTGCATGCAAATGAACCCTCTGCAGGACCTCCGAGATGGGAGGAGGAATGTCCTAGATGCAAATTTATGGCCTGCACGGTGCTAGCCAGGGTGCTAACTTGCCTGGATTTATAAATAGAACATGCAATGAACGGCGGCGGTGCTATTTGCTGCTTGAGTGCTTGAGGCATACTTGGGAGCTCTCGATAGAGGAAGCAGCGATGAGCACATCTGGCACGCCAATTTGAACGTGCAGTATTTCTTTTTTTTTTTTTTGTCTGCGCCTAAATTAAGCTATAATTCACTTTTCAGAGGAATGCCGCGTATAGTTTGAACGCTATATGCAGTTTAAAATGGACTGCTCAGGATGACAAAATCTGAGGAATGAGAAAAGGGAGGAGGGGAGGAAGGGGGAGGTTCGAAAGATAACGAGTTATATCGATGGTAGTAGCTTCGACATGCTATAACTACATACGTCACTGGGGATAAGAGCCGCGCACACAACGTAACTTAAGAACAATGCCCTTTTTCCTTATTAGGAATGTCCCGGTTTACGATTAAGCTACCTAACATATGCCAATAGTGCGCGGGTGATTTTAACGGCGCACAATGCTGGAGAAACAATTTCAGCATTATTATTCTCGATAACGTAATTTTTATTAAATATCTAGCGTGTCCTCACAAATACACTTTATTCCCTTTCTTTCTTTCTTACTTTCTTTCTTTCTTTCTTTCTTTCTTTCTTTCTTTTTTTACCTGCCGCCAACACTGACAGCGGGGAGCCAGGCGGTGATACGATTGTACTCGATTGCTGTGAATTTTGTAACTTGGTAAACAAATAGTATACGGAGTATTTCCTGAAGTTTAGTGAAATATTTAAAAATCCCGTGGCAGATAGTACAATTCTTGTCCTTGAGCTGGATTATTCGAAGAGGTGGGCATTAATAGAACGAGAAATCTAAATGCATGTGTAACTAATAAACAAAAATTCGCTATTTAACTTCCTAATTAATTACGTTACGACGCGTATTGAAATTCACGGATTGTAGATGGTAAGTTTGCAAGACGTATCCATTTGAAATGAATCTCCAGGATGACACCAGTTTAGAGATAATATTTCCCAAATTGTGGGACAATATATATAGGCGGTATAGTTACTTTTGTGTTTCAATGCACGAAAGAGCCCCCGCAGGGGCGTCTGCATGAGCAGGCGAAGCCGCTGGAAACGCTTGTGGGACGCGGAAACAAAGAATAAGCTTGACGTGATAAAGCAACAGGTTTCTGGGCCTCCGCAACAAAATCACGCCGGACAGATGTCATATTCTTTTGTCTCAGAATAGGACACCCATTTGACACCCATAATTTCCTACTTAGTCGAAATGAACCTCCAACCTGTGGTAGATGTGGGGAGAGGCTGACCGTCCTCCACGTCCTCCTGGACTGTTGGGAAACCGAATCTGAGAGAAAGAGGCATTTTACCTTAGCACACCGGCAGCATATCCCTCTTCATTCTGTAATGTTTCTCTGTCCAGAACCGTTCTTTCATAACAAAATCTTCCTAAGTTTCCTGAAAGATGTTGCCTTACATGTTATTAGCCCAATATGTTCGTACCACATCCTTTCTTCAGAGGGTATACCGCTGTGATAGCAGTTTTGTATAGCGCATGTCTCCAGGCCTTGTATTTCAAAGGCTATGGTGAGGCAGTATATAGTGCTCTAGCCAATTCTTGCATCCAACATACCTTGTATATCTCGTCATTCTTTCGCAGTGCACTTTAATGCTCATAGTAAACGCTATTATTCTTATTATTGTTCGTTATTTATATTACAGTAGATTTTAGGCACTTTACGCGACTATTTACGCGACAATTCGTAAATAGCAATCTGTGCCGTCACGTAATTAATTAGGAACTCAATCAGTAAATATGTTAGTTAGTTGTACATGCGTTTCCCTTTCTGATGGAACTAGTGTCCGCCTCCGTGAAGAATTTATCTCAACAACTAGAAGTATGTTATTTGAGACAGGCAATATTTAACAATTTCTGAAAGCTTAAAAGTTATCGCTTCGTATAATGGTACTGGCAACGGCATGAATGTTTGCCGCAACATGCAGGTAAGCAATCACAATAACGATAAAAATTAGAATGAGTTTAACAGAAGCAGCGATTACATCACAATATGTTTTCTAAATGAAAACCTCAAAACCGCGTACAGTTATATCACGGATAACATAGAATATGCGTCTCAAACTAAAAAAGAAGAATACCATCTAGGCAGTCTTAAAGTCTTACTTGTGCTTTAATTGCTTTTTTATCTTCCAAAAAAGGACGACATAGAATTCACCAATGCCTAGCGTAAAGCTTCTTTATGAAAACTGCGAAGTAAACCTTCTTTGCGATTAAGAAAATGGGGAAGGCTATAATGAGAACTGTAGAGATGAGCCAGACAGTATTTATGAACATGATCAGGCGCATGCTTATCTGTTGTAAAACAAAAAAAACGAAAGTTGATAATACTTGGAAATGGAATGAGCGAGATTCCACCAAAGAACAACGTGACCAATCATGACTGCACTCACCACATATACGCACGCTGACATTTTTTTCTTTTCCTGCTGCCCTAGTTACTTCATAAACTGGGTCACATATCGCGCATCCTATTACTCATGTTGATCAAAAGGCGCGGCCAAAGTTTAAAAGGGCTAATTCATTATGCTGTTTCAAATTACCTCTTCCGAGACAAATTCAATCCCCTTAGGAAAACCTCGTTGTCAGCGCTAGTCAGCGGAATCCCATATCACGGATACAGTGTGTCATGCTCGAAATCTAATTTTTCGAGCTGACGGAGAACTTAATCGAACCAGTACGCAATCCCTGCCTTGGGGCGAGATTATCGCAAGCTTGTGCACTAGGCCGTTAGAAAAAAGGAAACACACACACGCAAAAGAAACGGACTTAAAACTGTGTTCGATGGTGCAGGATGGGCGTGGTCAATCAGTGGGTGCGTCTGGATGTGTACACGTATTCAATTTGATGGCTGCCCACTCGGAGCGCTTCGCAGTCTCTCGCGGAATGTAATAAACGAGACCTTGAGCCGATTAAAAGCTCCTGCGCTCCGATTTGTCGATTAAGCTCAAAAGTACATTCAGTTGCAGCGCACTTCGTTGGTGGCATTCTAGCACGCACAATCTTCTTGGCAGAGTGGAATACCGCACATATACAAGGCCGCACCAGACTGCACAGGCTATACCATTCGCTGCAACTCGAACCTCCGGCCGGACTGCACCGACGCGAAGCGTCTCTTCTGTGTCGGTTGTGGCTGGGAGCTGCCTTCACAATGGGAGCTGCCTTCACAATTGGAATGACTGAAAGTCCTGCATGCGATGAATGTGGCTGCGAAGAGACTAATTACATAATTAGGCTTAATTAATTAATGAACTTCTCAAATATTCTAATTAGGTGAAAAGTGTCAATGAGAAAACTATCGAGCAACATGAAAAAACTCCCGATACAGCTTTACGTTGCTCAATACATGCTACATAAGAGTGTTTTTCGGAGCGTAAAAGAAGACCGCGAATACACGCAAACTGCCTCGAGCATCCAGTCACGTGGGAATTTTTTTAACGATTCTTGTCAATGTTTTGGAGCACTTCTTGTCGCCCTAACAGCTTTGCTGTAAAAAGTAGTGTCATGTGAAATTTGATTGAGCAGCCGTGGTAGTCCGGTGTTAGAGTTGGGACTCAGAAACAAAATTAATGCTTCGTAGATGTCTGAAAATCTCAGCAACTGATTGATTATAATTTCGCAAAGTCAAATGTGTGTGGATGAATTACTGCCTTCGTAAAATATCACTTTCCAAGTGCTCGAAAGCTTTTTGAGGAGAGCAAGTTTTCATATGAGCTAGACACATGGTTTTAAAGCATATCATTTAATGACAGGCAACCTAAATTATTTTTTCACATGCTCGAAAGAAACAGCTTCGCTACAAATTAAGTTGCGCATCTACAAGTCCTCACAAGTTTGCTGTCGTTTTCTAATAGGTCTCAATGGGAAAACCATGGAAGGAAGGAAGGAAAAAGTGGAGAAGGAAGGCAGGGAGGTTAACCAGTTTTGCCTAACCGGTTTGCTACCCTACACATGGGAGGGGGATGGGGGGGATGAAAGATGGGGAGAAGAGATAGAGGGCACATAACACGGCACACACATCGTTGGTTACAGTCTGTCACTCTTGTGTGGTACGTGACATCACTGTCACAGTCGCTTGTCCAAGCCCGTATCCTTCATAAACCGAAGTAGTCCCTTCGTCGCCTTCAGCTGCGATGTCTTCAGTCGGCGATATGTGAAAATGGTTGCAACTGACAATGGTCTACTGTCAAGGTGCGCTAGAACGGACGCCATGGACTGTCTCTGAACATTATATTCAGGACAGTCGCACAGAATGTGTTCCAGCGTCTCCTCGCAAAGACAGGCATTGCAGAGAGCGTTGTCGGCCATTCCAATGCGAAACGAGTAAGATTTCGTGAAGGCCACCCCTAGCCATAAGCGATAAAGCAGGGTGGCCTCACTTCGGCGGAGTCCGGTTGGCATACAGAGATGCATCAAGGAGGGCAGGTCGTGTTGATGATCGCTGCGGTTGGTCTGGCTGCTTGGTGTGCACCATAGAGAGAGCGTGATCTCCTGTGCAAGCACTTGAAGTCTGCTGGCTGCGTCGGAACGTGAAAGTGGTATGGCCTCTTCCTGTGTGTCTTCAAGAGCTGTCCGAGCGGCTTTATCGGCGTCTTCATTTCCGATGACGCCGCAGTGACTTGGCAGCCACTGAAACGTCACGCGATGTCCTTTCTCATGTGATGTATGAAGTAGACATCTAATATCGAATACGAGCTGTTCAGATGGCCCGCGACGCAGAGCTGATAGTACAGATTGTAGGGCTGCCTTTGAGTCGCTGAAAATTGACCATTGTCGAGGTGGTTCCCGATTGACAAAACAAAGTGCAGCTCGAAGAGCAGCTAGTTCCGCAGATGTAGATGTCGTTGGGTGGTCAGTCCTAAAGCTGATGGTAATACCTCTTTCTGGGACGACTGCAGCACCGGACGAACACTGGATGTTTGTGGAACCGTCAGCATAAATATGGGCACTGTCTGCGTACCTCTCGTGCAGAAGAAGCAGAGACAGTTGTTTCAGCACAGGCGACGACAGCTCAGACTTTTTCCCGATTCCTGGCACGTTGAGATGGACTGTGGGGCTGACAAGGCACCAAGGGGGCATCGATGGTTTAGATGCAGCGGTGAAGCCCGAGGGAAGTTTGTCGTTGTACTTGACAATAGTTTTTGAGAATGATGCTTGGTGCCTGTCTGAAGGTAGTGTTGCAAGGTGGTGATAGGGGGCCCGTGCCAAATGTCTGATATGCGTTCTCAGGGTTTCCACCGTGATGTGAGTCTGCATTGGATGGTCCCGAGCAATCGCAATAGTTGCCTCAGTTGACGTGCATCTCGGCAAACCAAGACAAACTCTGAGTGCTTGAGCTTGCGCTGCTTGCAGAACACGAATATTTGTCTTGCAGGTGTTGTTCAGTACAGGTAGACTGTATCTTAAAAAACCGAGAAAGAGAGCTCTGTAGAGTCTCAGCATTGCGTCTACTGACATCCCCCACGTCTTTCCTGTCAGGTATTTAAACAACTGGGAGGTTGCTGTTAGGCGTCGTTTCATGTAAGCCACGTGCGGGCTCCAACAGAGGTCTCGGTCGATAATTACGCCTAGAAATCTGTAGGTTCTGACATAGGAAATGGTCCGCCCGTTGATTGAGATGACATAAGGCGTCATTGGTTTGCGAGTAAACGCCACTAGGGCGCATTTTTCTGGCGATATGCTGAGACCTTGTTCACACAAGTAGCTCGCTGTCAAAGTAGCCGCTCTCTGAAGCCGTGCACGTATCTGAGGACGTGTGACTGCCGAAGTCCAGAGACAGATGTCGTCTGCGTATACTGAAATTTTGGTGGTAGTTGGCAAGTGTTCAGCAAGCCCAATAAGAGCGAGGTTGAATAGCGTCGGGCTGAGAGCACCGCCTTGAGGAACGCCCTTGCTGGTATAGCGTCGCGTAGTTGGGCCATCGTCAGTTAATACATAGAATGATCTTGCAGATAGGTAACTTGCAATCCATAAAAATACTCGGCCACCTAGGCCAACCGTCACAAGAGCGTCGAGAATAGCCTCATGCAATACGTTATCGTATGCCCCTTTCACATCTAAGAATAAAGCTGCAGATAAACGTTTACGGGACCTTTCGTGCTGGACATATGAAACGAGATCAACTACATTGTCGATGGAAGAGCGGTCACGTCGGAAACCAGCCATGGAACTCGGATAAATCTTGTAGTGTTCAAGGTACCATTCCAGGCGGCCAAGGATCATCCGTTCCATTATCTTTCCTACACAGCTGGCCAACGCTATCGGGCGGTAAGAGCTGAGCTCTAGTGGGGATTTGCCCTGCTTCAATATTGGCACCAGGCGGCTCACTTTCCATTCGTCAGGAACATTTCCCTCCTGCCATGAGGTGTTGTAGAGACTCAATAGTGCTGTCCGTGCGGATTCTCCGAGATAGCACAAGGCTCGGTATGATATACCATCTGGACCCGGAGATGATGAGCGCCTGCAGAGAGCTAGTGCCGCCTCGAGCTCCTCCATTGTAAAAGGAAGGTCCATGCGGCAATCTCGGGAATGGGGGACATCATCTCGGGCTGGAGGATCTGGGCGTGTCGCTTGGTCTGCCATTCGCACACAAAAGTCTTCTGCGACATCGATGTCTTGCCGCCCTTGGAAAAGCGCGAGTGCCTTGAATGGAAAACGCTGTTCCGGAAGGCAACGCAGACCTTGCACCGTTTTCCAAATGTGAGACAGCGGCTTGCGGGGGTCGAGTGTTTGGCAAAACGTTGCCCAACGTTCCGACGCTAATCTATTCATTCGACGCTGAATCTTCTTTTGTATCCTCCTGGCTGCCCTAAGGTCATGGATTGATCTTGTACGCCGATATCGACGTTCCGCCCGGCGACGAAGTGCGCGAAGTCGCTCTAATTCTATGTCGAAGTCGTTTCGCGTGTGAGAGATCGTCAGTATGCGAGTGGCGTTCCGCATCGTATTTTTAATTGTTTGTTCTAACCCAGAGGGCAGGCCCTCGCTGCAGGCATCTTCCATATCAGATTTGAAGTTGGCCCATTGAATCGTCCGAATGGTATTCCGTGGGCCAGATCTAGACATCAAGCCTTTGATGTTCAGATAGGTGGGAATGTGATCACTCCCATGGGTCTCAATATCTGGAAACCACTTCACATATCTGGCGAGAGAGTTGGAGACAAAAGCAAGGTCGAGGCAGCTGCCGTATGTCACGCCTCGAAGAAAGGTGGGGCTACCATCGTTCAAGAGAGTAAGGCCATAGTTGTAGGCGATGCTTGATAATCTTCGTCCTCTTGCATTTGTCTTTGTACTTCCCCATGCTGGATGGTGTGCATTGAAATCTCCTATGATGACCCATGGAGCGGGGCAAACACTCAAGATATCCGCTAATCTTTTAGTGTCGAAATTGTTGGAAGGCGATATATACACGCCTATGAGAGTAAACAAGAGTTTGTTCTTTTTAACTGTGACGCATATATACTGATTGTCGTCGTGGGGCGCAATCGGTTGCAAAACATAGGTGAGTTCCCGACGAACAAAAATGATGATTTTGCTGCATGCACTATTTGTTGATGGCATGAAACATTCGTACCCTGACAGTCTGATTGGTTTCGACAAGTTGGGCTCACAAATGACGATGAGTGGAAACACATTGGTGTACACATACTGACGGAAATCTGAAATTCGTGATTTTAGCCCTCTGGCGTTCCACTGCATGACGGACGCTGCCTTGACTTCTTTTCGGAAGGATGGGGTATGGGTAGCCATCTTTCTAGTTGAGGGATTCAAGCACTGGGCTTAAGGCGTCCAGCACTTTAAGTGCGCTTCGAGCAGACGGTGTCCCCATCTCAACTAAAATCGTTCGGATGGCCTCCATGAGGGAACGTAGCACCGAGATGACTTGATCTGTTTTAGGTGAATCATCAATGGCCGGAGAAGGCTCCGGTGGCGCCGTGACCTTCTGAGGTTCCTTAGCAAGGGAGCGGCTCGGTAGCGTAGGCCATTCCTCTAAAGAAAGAGTCTTATCTGATGCCCTCGTGGAAGTGGTGGGCCCTATCGCGTCGCGACTAAGTGGTACCGTAGTGGAGCGGGTACTATCGCTTCGCTCATGCGCCTTCTTTGAAGACTTACGACGGTGCCGACGTCGACGCCGACGCCGGACTACTTCGGCTGCCTCCCTGTGGGCCGAATTGTCTCTGGCCATTTGCTTCAGAACCGCGCGCTCCCTCTTGATGCGGGGGCAGTCTTTCGACGAGGCTGCGTGAGGGCCGCTACAGTTGGCGCACTTCAGAACTGTGGCACCGCAGATCACTTCTGCATGAGGTTCAGCGCAACGGGGACACAGAAGCGAGTTCGGACACACGCCCTTTACGTGTCCTAGCCTGAAGCACTGATGGCATTGAAGCGGCTTCTGGATGAATGGTCGAACTGGATGTCGAAAATGTCCGACTTTAACGTGGGAGGGTATGCAATCCCCCTTGAAGATTACTTTTACGCAGCGCGTATTCCCAAGACGGCGCACTTGCGTAATGATCGTGCCCTCGTTTGCCGGCTTGATGAGGCTAGGTAAATCTTCATTGGGAATGGCAATGTCAATGTCGTAAATTACACCGGCTATCGATGTGTCGTCGATCGGGATGAAGGGGCGCGTTTTGATTCCGCCAAGCTCCGTGATTTCTTGAAGTGTTCCAAGCGCACTCGCGTTGTACACGTCTATGGCGAGTATATTCTTGCGTGGGTTTATTCTGATGTCTTTAATTTGATCCGGCACCGCACGTTCCGGAAAAATGGATAGGGCTTGCCTGTTCAGCAACCGTAGGTTGCTTGACGGTTCTTCCGGCATAAAGATGATGACGTGTGGCCAGCGCGCAGGCCTTGACTTCATAGTCGTAGTGCTCGCAGGAGGTGACGGCGCTGTGTTGGCGATCTTTCTCTTCGCCCTCTTACTCCGGACGGGTATGAAGCCGTCGTCGGATGAGTCGTCTTCCGACATAGAGTACAGCTCGGTGTCCTCGGTGTCGCTGGGGGAGCCAACTCGCTTCCTTGCGGTTGACAGCCGTGATGACTTCTGGCCAGGAGGGCCTGTGGCATGCTCCGCGTCCATGGTCGCAAGACGGGGAGGTAAGGCACCCCGAAAGGCAAAGAGTTCACCAAAAATGCAGAGAGCACAGAAACAAGCGTTCTGTCAAGAAGACACTTCGTCGTCTTCCTCCGGGAAAACCATAATGCCACTATTAGTATTGTACCTTGGTATCGACCGTTTTCTTTTCTTTTCTTTTTGTGGGCGCCGCCATACTGCGCATGTAGTGGCGCCGTCTGTGGGCAGTCGGCATGCTGGCTTGGGCGAGCGCTCCGCGTTGTATGCCAGATGTACGGTCACCGGCAGTTTCTGGTGGTTGTTCTCGCATTCGCGCGGTCTGTTTCGTATGACGTCATCTGCTACGTGAGAAATAGTTCTGTGGGACGTACCGGAGCGATTGAAGTTAGCATGGCCAGAGCTTCTGCGGTGTTTAGAAGGACGGAGCACCAAGCGCGATGTGTGCGCGTGTGTTTGAGCCGACTGTCAGCCTCGGAAACCAGTTTGATTTTCTGGAAATTCGTTTCACTAGTGTAACCTTACTGCAGAATTTTCACTGTAATACTAAGCTATTGTTTAGCAGCAATGAGTAGCTCCCAAACATATGACGTTCCCAAAAGCGTGGGTATTGTTCTGTTACGAAAAAGTTGTGCTGCTTAATTCGAGCGGCGTTCAAATTGTTATATGCAGACTGATTGCACGACTATATACCTCTTTTGTTGGATGAGGTTTCCGCCCACGAATAAACTAGTTTTGATTAGTAATAACAGCATACCGCAAAATGTGAATTACACTTGTCGAATGATCGTCTGCGGACTGCGCGATCTTGCGAAGCAGTGGTAGATGCTGGGTTATAGACCGCTTTGTTCTGTGTCTATATAGCGCGTGGCCCAAGCATGTGGCATGACCACGCGAGGTTTTATTACGGCGTTAGCCTGATTTCATATATTTTTTTCTCACGTAAGAATAGGACGAGAAACGATTTTTTCCGGTCTTGTCCGTCCCGTCCTAGCAATTGCCCGTCATACGGAAATTCTGTCCTCACAAATAGCCGCCGAATTCACTTTATTCGATTCCCTTCAGATATTACTGTTTTACATGGCAAAAACGAGATGCCGAAGCCCAAAGCTTATATGTGCTATGAAAGTTTACCAACGCCAGCGGTATTGAGAAACGCCATCGGCCTCTAACAGGAGGCTAGCTTAGACATATCGTAGCGATATTAAGTCTACTAGACTTAGAATGCATGAGAAAGATGCCGGTTACTGACGCAAATATTTTGGAACCATTGGTACTTAGACGTTTAGGAGTTGCATTGCTTTAGCCATACACGAGCACGCACTTTTATGTTTTAATTCCCATGCCAAGCGATCATATAGAGAGATGATTTTCCAATTAACTCTGGCAATTCACATACGCCGGTTCTCTTCGTCGAATGAAAACGGATACAGTCAGAATAGTCCACAACACGTACATACATCGCGGCCTACGACGCACATCGCTTATTTGCGCACACAAGAGAAATTTCCGCATATTGTAGTTACGACTGCATCGGAAGGCTGCACAGTGGTTCCCCGACGACCTTGTATGGAATATGACATCGCCTACATTTCACGGAGAATGAGCTAAAACGTATTCAAATGGTTCCGCAGCACGTGATACCAACACATGGCAGCAGTGCTGGTAGGAAGAGGAGGAAAGGCTCGCCGCGCGACCTTTCCTCCTTGCCCGATGAAATGGTCCACATCCCAATTGTGCGTTGATGTTGTCACGTTGTTGTGGCGGTGAAGAAAACCCATTGTAAAAGCTGTGGACCACGAGTCTAGCTCTTTATTTAACCAGAAAAAAAGATAATACGCGCATGCCAATACATCCTACGGAGGCCATTGCGTATCTGAAGGACGTTTCCTGCGGTCGACGTGCCGCACTTCGCAGTTGAACGAAGTAGACTCGCGAGAGGTCCTCTTTAAGGAAATTAAGGACGGACCACTGAAATTTGAAAGCTTAGAGGTAGGCTTCCCTTTCGTACACAAGTTACCGGCTGTTTTAATCAATAATTAAGTAAAGTTTACTGGTAACCTTTTGTTGCTTCTGCCACTATCAGCAGTGGAATATATTAAAGATATTCACGACATCCGTATGGGTTATATCCCCGCATTTCATTCGCTACAAACGTACTGATCTATGAACGTCTCGTTGAGCAGTGGGAGTCTGTGGAAGATGCAGAATGGCTTTTCACGCGAAATTAATATGCAAATAGAAAGGATATCCGGATAAAACAGCGACGAATGGCCACAAGCAGATGCATACTCGCTGTAGCCTTTTCGGTGACATTTTGTCACTCACAACTCTTCTCTTTACCGAAACAATTTCCATTCTGCCCTCATAGTCTGCGGTTGAATGCGGCTGCAGGCACTGGGCATCTTCCTGGTGGCTTCTGTGGGGAGGAAGTGAAGTCGCAGCGTTTATCAGTCACCGCCTGTGCGCATTGGTCCACGCCATCGAAATTCGGCACACCTCAGCGATCCCCTTTCTGTTTCCGCTGATGAATTGTGCTCGATACCGGTTCTGGAGTTTTGTCCAAAGCCAAGGAGATTCGGCTGGACACGTGGGGACGACTCTGGTTGGGCAGAGGACGGCGCCTTACGGCCTCGTATAACGCCAACCGCGCGGCTTCGAGCCAGCTTTATCGAGCCCCGCGGGAATCGGACGAGGCGATACGCGGCTGGCGCGGTGGCAGTGAGAAATGGTCGCGACCCGGTTAACTGCCATACTGGCCACCACAGAAGACAAATTGTATAAGGAATTGAGCAGAGACAGCTACTTTTCTTCCTCTCCTTCTTTGTTTTTTTCGTCTCCCAGAGGGCCGTTCAGGACAAATGCTTGCAGCAACAAATAAATTCTCTGCGCTCTAAACAACAACCAAGCTCTGGCAACTTTCTGTCTAAAGCGAGTTACTGCTTGGCGCATGTTTAGCTCCATTTCCGTAAGTGTTTCGCGCTCCCTGTTGGTGTAAATCTAGAGCGCAGACATTCAAAGTGAACGTGTTTCACCAGGATTTCAATACCCCGTAAATGACGGTATGTATACAAGGTGTTATACTTCAACAAAACGGGTTCGTACAGCCCGCTTGTTCTTACACTATGCCATTGCTCAGGACTGACAATATTACGCAGCATACAGGACATGCAGGCTACATCTAGCCAACTAGAACAAAATATTTCAAAGACAAGATCTCCTCCATTTTTTTTTCTTGAACACCGCCATGTTACCGTTGCTGCTGCTAAAGAGTGAAGAGAGACACCATTACAAAAGAAACTAAATGCTTGAAATTAACTTTGCGATACAATTCCTTCCTCCTCAACCCAAATAAAATGATCGGATATTTATTTCAATTACATTAGAAGCACACCTCTGCGGAAGGGTAATGGAAACCCCGGGTGCCTGCAGAGACTGCGAAAAATTGCTGTAAATTTAAAGAAAATTTAGAGAAATTTTCTGTACCGCAAAATAAATTTTCTGCGTTCTCTATCACAGGAACCTGTTTAAAAATGAAGCAAATTTTGTATTCTTGTTGAGTGCCAGCCTATAAATCGAGTCAAAACTAAAAGATAACTGTTCTAAATTATTGTTAATGCACAAAAAACTATAAAATAACATTTTAGCTTTTCCTTTAACGCACCGCGTTCTTGTGTACATCATGCACGACGCGCAGCCTGCGGTACTTCTTTGATGCCCCGCACCATACTGAAGATGGCTGCCTTTCGTGTCAACGCATTTCTGCACTGTTCCGTTTCTTCTGGCGCCAATCTTAAGAGGTAAGTGGTATTCTTTTCAATTACATTGCAAATAGTGCACGGGATATAATTTTACTCTATACTTTCCGCCTGTTCATGACATAGAACACGACTGCCATACCCACAAAAAAAAAAAAAAGAAAATTCAGGCAGACAGTGGCGAAATTTAGCATACCAACTGCTTGTTTCAACTCCAAACACTTCAGCGCACGTTGCGTTCTATGAAACCACCCGCGACCCGAGTATTAAATTTAGCTTTAGCTTTTTCTTATTGCACACTTAAGGGGTAGTCAGTGTGCTTGACACATGTGTTACTGTATATCCTCGCCGTTTCGGAATGTATGTCTTTTTGCTGTGGCTGCGAGAAAGAAAAGAAAGGCTGCGTGAATACGCAACAAAGCTCAGTCGGCGACGTTCGCTCTTCGCGACGATCAAGTGTTTCGTTTCTTTAAATGACCGGAAAGTGCGACTTTTCTTTTCTTTTTTGGTTGGGTAATATTTAATTTTATTTGTTTGGATTGATATGCTGGCTTATGAAGCTGCCGGATATTAGGGCACATGGCATCCACTATTGATGCCTTTGCTTCTTTTGTCGTGGTTCGATTGGTTTAGTGTGTTAACGGCGCGAAAATATTTTGTCTGTCCGCTGACTACCTGTTTCATGTTGAACATAGTTAGTGGGAGCACTGGACTGCCAGGCTTGGCGCACTGTCTGCGCATTTAAAGGCACAGCTCATAAGATTCTAGTCCCCGAGCCACGAATATATCTTGTCATCACGCTCGTGGCCACAACGAATTACTTGCCTGTCGCCTGCTGGCCTGACTTCCTGACACGGACGAACAATGAATGAATGAATTAATGAATGAACGAAGGAGAACTAAATAGACAAAGATTTGCACAAATTGGACCACAGCGAAACGTAGCAAGAAAGTAAAAAGGCAGCATGTGTCATTGTTACGTCATTGTTTCACTTAAATAGTACTACACATTTAAGATAATCTGTCCATACCGCTTTACATATCAGGGCTATTTTTACCTTGAGTCATTTTGCTTGATATTGGTGAAAAATTAGCTGAAGTGTGATTTGCTTGCGACGTACGGTGTGCACTCGAAGGGTCGTGCAAGTATAAATGCGGCAACTATCTGGTGCTGAAGCACGAATTATGATTTTTTTCTTTCTTTAGTTTCTGCTGTTCATCGTTACAGATGCCGAGATGTATAGCATACGATACACGAGAGCTCGGATTACATGTTTCTCATGATTGATATAGTTTTCTCCTGTGCGCCTGCGCGGCAATTTCATCGCTGATAGTAACGGTGGTCCAGTAAATGCGCTGATAGCATGGACGTCCATAAAGAAAGATATTTTGGGGGAGATTACGCATGCTTCTCAATCCAAAGGGCGAACACGTTAGCATTTGGCCGCACTCTGGGGACCGTGTATACGCCCTGCGTGGCCGTGCGACGCACGGACGCCGCGACGCCTGGAAGCCTGCCTTCTTCTCGATTGCTGCCTGTTTTGAGCGCACGTAGCATGAGTTGAGGGGAAGCAAACTTCGCGTTCACTGTAATATTTCAGTTGCAGGAACAACAGCTTCGCGTTTATGCAGCGGATATACCTTGTGTTCTTTGTCTGCTTTTTTTTATTGAACTCTAAAAATTAAAATAAGAAGCGCATGAATAAATTAATGAATTGGGTTCTATTATTAATAGACAAGATACAGTACAAGGGAATATTATACAGGAGGAGGTCCCAAGGTCAAAGACTGTAATGGGACCTTTTGTACAGCATATAAGTAAAAATATAAACAACAGTTGCAACAAATAATGTAATATATTTAAAAAATAGCAAACGCAGCATTGGTTTAGGTTTGGCAGTACTAATACAAATCAGCTGCAGATATGCTAGTAAAAAAGTATAATTATTATTATTACATTCGACTAATTACAGAACTATAACGCCATTATGAAAGTAAATGGATAGTGAGACGTAACGTAACGAACTTTTATTTGTGTAGCGTAACCATATGTACATTTGGAAAGGAGAAAAGGAAAAAAAAGAAGACTTAACTAGTGGTTGCAGATGATAAAATGGGGTCTTTTTGTTCTCGTTTAAATTTAAATGGTTTAGGTGACTTAATAGTAAGAGGTAGTGTGTTACAGAAGTAAACGGACGAAAAATGGATACTCTGCTTACCATAATTTGTGCGTACCTTGGGAAGAATAAAATTATTGTTTAGTGCAAATCGCGTAAGATCAGTATTCATTAGACAAGGTTGAGATATCAGACTGTTGCGGTGAGCGTTATTTAGTTGTCGGTATAAAAACGTACGAAAACTAAAGTTAATAAGTTCGTCCACAGTAAGAATGTTGTAGTTATAAAAAAACTGTTTGGAATTGAAATAGTTAGGACTAAATGTAATTATTCTAACAGCCTGGTTTACTGCGATGTACAGCCTGGTGTACTGCGCGCGATAAGATCATTACCAAGGTATAGCGAAGGCTTGAATGCGGATGAGCGTTTGGTGAGACGGGAATAAAACAAATTTAGTTTTCGACGAGTTTATTTTGAGCTGGTTAATATTGCACCAATTTGACTCGTTGTTTAAGTCGGTATTAAGTTTCGAAACTAGGTTCCCTACACAAATGTCAGAGTTGAAGATGTGTCATCTTCATAAAGAATGTAGTTAGCAGAAAGCGGGCAATTAGGAAGGTCATTAACATATATTAAAAACAAGAGTGCGCCAAGTATGGATCCCTGAGGTACACCAATGTTTGTTATCATAGATTTAGAAAGAATACCGTTGTTTCTAACTCTTCGTGTTCTATTTCTCAAGTAATTTTGTATCAAAGTTAAAGCAGGACCTGTTATTCTAATAGATAAAAATTTAAAGGATAAAATGCGATAGTTAATTTTATCAAAGCTTTAGTTAGATCAAAGAACACTGATCGAGCATACATGCCCTTATCGATTGCCATCTTTAATTGTAAAGCTAGGGCGATAAAAGCAAGTTCGGTTGAATAGCCCATGCGGAAGCCGAATCGGAATGTTCAAAGAATACTAAATTTAGACAGGTAATTAGTTAGGCGCTTTTCTACCAGCCGTTCAAGAACTTTGCTAAAAATCGGTAGAATATATATTGGCCTATAATTAGCCATCAAAAAATGGTCACCGTTTTTAAACACAGGAGTAAGCCTACCGTGTTTTAGTTCTTGTGGGAAGGTTCCGGTCTTGGACGTTAGATTAATAATACTAGCAAGAACACCTGAGGTTACCTGCCCAATTAGCTTGATGTCATTCCAATGCATATTATCAAGACCTGCGCTTGTTGCTTTTATATTTCTTATAATGTTTTCTATTTCCTGTGATGTGGCTGGAATAAAAAAAATAATGAGTGAGGTAGGCGTCGCATTAAATGGTTATATTGCGTGAGTACATGTGAATCGCTGATAAAGCAAAATTCTGCAAGAGCATCAGCAATGTCTTGTGAGGAGGTCGGGCCGGTATTGCACCACCTTCGGTATCGTCCCACGCATGGGGAGTGCCTAACGCCTGCTTCACGTCCGCCACGGGTCGGCCCCCGCATTGCACTTATGAGGAGTGCTTAACGCCTGCTTCACCTCCGCCGCGGGTCGGCACGACATTTCACTATCTTTGGGATAGGAACACGTATGGGGAGTGCCTAACGCCTGCTTCACCTACGCCGCGGCTCGGCCCCGCATTGGACTTCCTTCGGGATCAGCCCACGTATGGGGAGTGCTTAACGTCTGCTTCACCTCCGCCGCGGGTCGGCACGACATTTCACTATCTTCGGCATAGGCCCACGTATGGGGAGTGCCTAACACCTGCTTCATGTCCGCCGCGGGTCTGCCCCGCATTGCGCTACCTTCGTGGTTGGCCGACGTAGGGGGAGTGCGTAACGCCTGCTTCACCTCCGCCGTCGGTCGGCCCCGCATTGCACTACCTTCGGGATCAGGCCACGTATGGGGAGTGCTTACCGCCTGCTTCACCTTCGCCGCGGGTCGGCCTGGCATTTCAGTATCTTCGGGATCGGCCCACGTATGGGGAGTGCCTAACGCCTGCTTCACGTCCGCCGCGGGTCGGCCCGGCATTTCACTATCTCTGGGATCGACCCACGTGTGGGGAGTGCCTAACGCCTGCTTCACGTCCGCCGCGGTCGGCCCGGCATTTCACTATCTCTGGGATCGACACAGGTATGCGGAGTGCCTAGCGCCTGCTTCACGTCCACCGCTGGTCGGCCCCGCATTGCACTACTTTCGGGATCGGCCCATGTATGGGGAGTGCCTAACGCCTGCTTCACGTCCGCGCGGGTTGGCCCCGCATTGCGTTACCTTCGGGATCGGTCCACGTATGGGGAGTGCTTACCGCCTGCTTCACCTTCGCCGCGGGTCGGCCTGGCATTTCAGTATCTTCGGTATCGTCCAACGTATGGGGAGTGCCTAACGCCTGCTTCACATCCACCGCGCGTCGGCACTGCATTGCACTACCTTCGGGATCGTCCAACGTATGGGGAGTGCTTAACGCCTGCTTCACCTCCGCCGGGGGTCGGCCCGACATTTCACTATCTTCGGGATATGTCCACGTATCGGGAGGGCAGAACGTGCCCTGCTCAACCGGCTCAAGGTGCACATCGAGGCCAATGACACGTACACCCACAATATGATTGGTTTCAGAGCCGGCCTCTCGACACAGGACGCCGTGAAGCTGATAAAGCATCAGATCGTCGACCGGAGCATGGGGGATACCAGAGCCATCCTTTCTTTAGACCTGCAGAAGGCCTTCGAAAATATCTCACACAAATTCATTCTCCAGTCTATTGCTGACCTCGGGCTCGGGAAGACGGCCTACGACTTCGTCCGATCCTGTCTTAGCCAGAGAACTGCCAAGCTCAAGATCGAAGGATACCTCTCGCATGAGATCACCCTCGTTTCACGCGGCACGCCTTAGGGCTGTCATCTCGCCAACGTTATTTAACATCGCAATGATCGGGCTTTCCAAGGAGCTCGCGAGGATTCAAGGAATCAACCATACCATCTACGCAGATGACATCAGCATCTGATGGATCGGCGGGAGCGACGGCCAAGTTGAGGCCGCCATGCAGAGCGCCATCGATGCGACCGAGCGCTTCCTCCACCCCACTGGGCTCAGATGTTCTCCATCCAAATCTGAGCTAGTTCTCTACAAGAAAAGACCCAGAGGTGGCAGCCGTGGTGATTCGAAACCGGCGTCCGAAAGCGAAATGCGGACTTTCACTGGTGACGGGTCCCCGGTGCTTAGAGTGGACTTGCTCCGAATATTGGGGATGTATATCGAGCCTAACGGTGCCTATGGAACCGCACTCAGAAAGATCACCGCCAGCATGGAGAGTGCTCTCGGCCTCATTGGGAGGATCACCAACAGGCACCGGGGAATCAAGGAAGACAATCTCATCCGCATTATACAAGCTTTTGTTCTCTGGCTCCTTTCATACTCGGCGGTCATGCATAATTAGCATGTTGCAGAGAGGAACAAGCCTAATTCTCTCATCAGAAAGTTCTTTAAGCTTGCCCTCGGCTTGCCTGTAAGCACCCACACCAAAAACCTGCTCAAGCTCGGAGGCCACAACACGCTCGAAGAAATTATCGAGGCACAAAAGCTCTCACAGCTGCTCAGGCTATCCGGCACCCCGGTGGGCCGCAAGATACTCTACGAGATGGGCCTCAATCCTGTCGACCAGTGCTCCGACGCCGTGAGGATTCCCAGCGACATCAGGTCTCAACTGCACATCGCGCCCATTCTCCGTAATATGCACCCCGGAAACAACGTCGGCAGACGGCGGGCCAAGGGTACAGCTCTACCCGAGCATGTTCGCAATAACCACATTGAGGCAAGCTTCGTGGATGTCGCGGCATATGTCCATCAAGAGGCATTCGCAGTCTCCATCGTCGACTCCAATTCCAGGCTCACTTGCTACGCACTTCGAGGCCCGTGGTAGCCGAACAGGTTGCAATCGCTCTGGCTGTGCTCGATGGTCGCAGAGAGACAATATATAGCGATTCCAAGGCAGCCATTAAGGCCTACCAAACAGGGATGGTCTCCCCTCAGGCTTTCCGCATTCTCCAAAGCGCCGAAAGTATGTCTCCGCATTCTCTCACTTAGTTTCCCGCTCACTTGGGGTCGACTGAGGGCTCTCCCTCTAACCCTAACGAGGGCGCGCACGAGACCGCGCGAGGACTCACTGACCGCACCGCCTCAGCAGTCCTCCTGCCCCGCGGGGAACCCTTGCTCACGTTCAATGAGGTTACCAAACACTACGATCTGTGAAGGCGGGTATTCCCCCTCCCGCACCCCTCCTCATGCAGGGCGCGGGCGGTGACCCTTCGACTTTTACAAGCACGTGTCTATCCTAACATTGCGGTTCTTCATGCCGTATACCCTGAAAGGTATCCCAGTGCGGACTGCCCTGCCTGTGGACTAAGGGAAATATTGAATCATGTGTTGTGGGAGTGTGAAGCCATCGGCTCTTCTTTCAGCGAGGATATGTGGGCTGCGCTCTTGGGCAGCCCTGAACTCAACGGCCAAACCTTGGCCGTCCAGAGTGCCCGCGATCGGGCCGTCAAGCTCGGCTTGGCGGTCCCTACATGGGACTAGCCGGGTGGCGCGGGGTCTCCCCTGCGTCTTCTCTGGACCGAAATAAAGTTATTTCACTCGCTCACTCACGCCTGCTTCACCTCCGCCGCGTGTTGGCCCGGTATCTTTTTTTTTCATTTATTGTACCTTCAAGGTCCGAAGGCGTTACAGAAGGCAGTGGAACTAAATACAGAGCATGTGCAGATAACAGGGTATAATAATAACAAGAAAAAAATTAGAAAGTGCGGATTAACAAAAGTATTCTTCAATAGTAGTTATAAAAGCAGATGTATCGGTCATGTTAACAATTGAGGCCGGCAGATGATTCCATTCATTGGTAGTTTTAGGAATAAATGAATAAAGAAATAGGTTCGTGCGACAGTGTGGAACGCTCAATTTATGCCGATGGTCAGTACGAGATGATATATATGCAGGTTCGGACAAAAGTTCACTTTTTAATTCCGGATTGTAATAATAAATATTGTGCAGCAGTGATAAGCGTGCTAAATTCCTACGGGATGAGAGGAGAGGGAGGTTTAAAGTAGCCTTCATAGATGTTACGCTTGATGTCCGAGAATAGTTAGTAAGAATGAAACGCGCGCTACGATTTTGTATAGATTCTATTGCATTTGTTAAGTAATCCAAGCCAGGGTCCCATACAGAAGAGGCATATTCAAGCTTAGGACGTATTAGTGTTTTGTATAGAAGTAGCTTTAAGTTAGCGGGTGCCATAAAGAAATTGCGACGGAGGTAACCAAGCGTACGGTTAGCATTGTTAGTGATGTGGTTTATGTGTGTTTGCCAGGAAAAATTAGATGTTATGCGGACGCCTAAGTATTTACAAGAACTGACTTCTTCGAGTACAGAGTTCTTCAAGTGATAGTTGGATAGGTTAGACGAAGCAGTATTGCGGGAAATCCTCATTAGTTTTGCACTTTTGGCTGTTAAGTCGCATTTTCCAAGTGTCGCACCAGTTAGTTACCTTGTCTAGATCAGATTGTAGTTTTAGAGTGTCAGAATTTGATGATATTACTCTGTAAATGACACAATCGTCTGCAAGTAACCTTATGGAGGACGCTACACAGTTAGGCAAATCATTAATAAATATGAGAAGAAGCAAGGGTCCGAGAACGGAACCTTGCGGCAACCCGGAACTGACCGGACAACGTGAAGAGTCAAAATTGTTAGCTGAGACAAATTGTGTTCTATTGGATAAGAAGTGTTCAATCCATGAGCTAATGTTACGGTCAAGGTTAAGTGTATTTAATTTTAGACAAAGTAATTGGTAAGAGACGAGATCAAATGCTTTAGAAAAGTCTAAGAAGATGGTGTCAATGTGAAATACATTATCCAACGCGGGGCAGATGTCATGTGTAAATGAAATAAGTTGAGTATCACAGGAAAACGATTTACGGAACCCATGCTGACGAGATGAAAAAAAATGAATTTGTTTCTAGGAAGTTGATGAGATTAGAGTATATTATATGCTCTAGAATTTCGCATGGCACACTTGTTAGAGAAATTGGCCTGTAATTTAAAGGTGAATGCACGTCGCCAGACTTAAATAATGGAACCACCTTGCCGACTTTAAAGTCCTTTGGTAATGAGCACGACAGAATAGATTGCGAAAAAATGTTGCACAAAATTATGGATGAGTACACTTCGGTATTTTTCAAAAATTTCGAGTTAATATCGTCTATTTCTGAGGATGGCGAAATCTTTAACTTACGAATCAAGTTCACGACACCATCGTAATCAATTAACAAGGGTTCCATCTGAGGAAAATTCATCTTAACAACTTCAGGTATAGAGGCACAGGGCAACACGTTATTCAAAAATGATTTAGAAAACACTTCATTAAGTACGGAACAACATTCTTCTTGTGAAACAACAGCACCATCTACATCAGTTAACGATATTGTGTTACATTCGGAACCCTTGACAGTTTTCCAAAATTTTTTAGTATTTTCAGTCAGCAGAGATGGAAGTGTATTGTAAAAGAAAACGCGTTTAGCTTCTTTGACTGCGTTTTTAAAGTGAAGCAACCTGCTGATACGCACGCCAGCTATCAATTGTGTTCGGCTTTTTAGTTTGGCGAAACAGCCGCTTCTTCCTGTTCAAGATACGTTTTAGGGATGCATTAAACCACGCTGCTCGATGATTACACCAGACAACTCGGAGGGGTACGTATTTTTGTACTAATTCATTAACTTTATTTTTAAAGAGCGACCAGTTCTGTTCAACGCTCCGAGTGTAAAAGTCCGGCATATATTCTTCTACAAAAGCTTCAAGTTGCGTGTTCATTGATGCGTAATCGGCTTTACTGTGGTCTCGAATGTATTTTTGTTTGCTATTGGGACGGTTGATGTTTTCCTTAAGCTGAAAATGAATAAAACAATGATCGCTAAGCCCTGGCAAAATGCTTAAAGAATTGACAAGATCCGGAGCGGTAGTCAAAACTAAGTCAAGGATGTTAGCACTAGTTGCTGTAGTTCGAGTTGGTTGAGTAATCAGCTGAGTAAGATGGAAATCAAAACACAAATCGAGAAATGCCTTGCTATCACTGGATGAGTCGGATACAGTTGGCACAGGATAGGACCAGTTTATGTTGGGGTAATTGAAATCCCCCATTAGGAAAATGGGTGAGTGTGGAAGCCTTGTTACGATGGTATTAAGCAGGTCATGAAGTTCCGCGCAAAACGTAGAGGAAGCGCTCGGTGGCCTATAACATGCGCAAAAAATAACATCGCGGTGGTTTAATCTAATTCCTGCGCAAACTGCTTCTAAACCGGAAGAAAGAGGAATGTGAAACGAATTGAGCCTATCGGCCACTGTGATAAGCACGCCACCACCTAATCTAGTACCACGGTCACACCGATAGATACAATATTGTTGTTGGCATTCGAATACTTCCTTGTTCGATATTTTTGACGATAGCCAGGTCTCTGTCAAAGCGACAATGTCGGCAGTGCATGTATCGATTAAGGAAGGTATGTCATCACGTTTATTTACAACACTACGAATGTTAGAAAAGAGCAGATTAATATCAGGTGCAAGACGGTGTGTGTTCGAATTTAGCTATGCCGAAGGTTTGTACTGTCTTCAGGATCGGCCCACGTATGAAAAATTGTCCGTCTACGCGCGCACGCGATCCGCCAGATCCTATCGATAGACAGTTTTGCTATAAAATCAAAATTGGGAAACAGCGTTACAGAAACTGTCTGGGAAGGCAGCTGCGAGAAAATTTCTTTTTAAATAAATGTTCCTTACAGTGCAGAATACTTAGCCACGAGATGGCCGAAATCTCCATATATTCGGGTCGCTGTCACGTCAACCATGGGACATAGGATTTGCAGTGAAGCAGAAAATACGCACGTTGCATTCAGCGCGTCACGATACATTGAAGATGAACGAGTCAGACAAAAACCACAGTTCATTTTTTCCTACCACATGGTTCTCGCGAACGTGGGCGACGCGAGAGAAAGCCCAATCTCCACATTATATGCAGGGAGTGACGACGCCAGCCACCAAGGGGAGATGGAAAGAAGTGAGCCTTAGCCAAGGCGCCGTAATGGCCCACCGGATGACTGGGCCTTTTAGGAAGCCCTTTGAAACGGAGCACCGAGGCCGGCCGCCGAATGCGCGCCACGGCGCATGCTTTGCACTTTAACGGTGTGCATTCCCGCTTTTGCCAGAGATCCGCCCACCATCGCGTTCATGCTTTTGTTCTCGCTTCCGAGCGAGTCCTCATTCAGCCCCTGTTTAGCTCGGAAGCACGCCACGCAAAGTTGTCCTTTTTTTTCAGTCAGGGTAAAAAAGCACCTTTCCTCGCGTATTGCGCCGCCTGCTGAAGCTGGGTTTGCGAGTGCGTGGGTGTGTTACTTAGACTCGGCAGGACAGGGCAGGCGCGTTCCTTCTGGGCAAGGGAAGGAAGAGAAGAAGGCGGGACAAAAAAAAAAAGCGAGAAAGAAGGGTGTCCCAGAACGTAACCCTGTGTTTCAACGCGAATCGAGGGAACGATCGCACACACCACAATGCAGCTGAGCAAAGTAGCGATCTTAGCTTTGTTTCGATGCTTTTCTGAGACACTGCGCCAGATGTCCCTTCGGTCTTCCCCTGGATTCTCTGGGCTCTTTTTTTGTCTAAAGAGACAATGAGTTTGCGCGTTCGAGACAGTTCTTGCTACCAGTTAGTCGTGACTGCTGTTGCAACAGTCACGGCTGTTTAATTGAACCGAGGTAATGTGGAAGTGTAGTCAAGTTATACCTTGGAACCTCTAAGGAGATTCCTCTTACACAGCTTGCTCACGTAGCGATATAAAATAAACAGGACCGATAGTTGCACATATTAAAAAAAGACAAAAAGGACTCAAAAAGCAAAGAAACCATTCATAACGAAGCAGCTAGAAAAACAGTCCAATAATGTCTTAAAATGATCTTCAGCGCATCAGAATCCCGTTTATTTATTTATTTAGTCATACTGTCAACCCCAATAGGGACTATAACAGGAGGGCAAGTACTAGTAAAAAAATATAAATAATAATAAAAAATAAAGCATACAACCAAACAAAATGTCGCGCATTTGAGGGCTGTAAGACATGCATCAAAATCTACAAAAGTAAAGTGCTCAGATAAATGACATTGGCACTTGGTTTATATGAGCACAGAGGCAAAAACATATTTCTGTTTTAAATTGCGAGGCTAGCAAATCGCTTTCAATTATTTTAGAGAAACGAGCTACAGGTGTGCTTCTGATAATGGAGGGGTCAGGTTATTCTATTCCCTTATCGCCACGGGAAAAAACGAGAGTTTGAGAGCACCTGTATGATATCTGTAAGACGCAAAAGTATGGGAACGTTTCTGGCGGGTAGTTCTTGCTGTGAATTGCTTAATATAATGGGACACGTATATAATTAGGTGGTTGTGTAATAGTAGGTAAATTACCTTTAAGCGCGCCAATATCGCACATGGTTTTTTATGGTTAGTAATCCAACCTTTTTAAGCAGTTCTGTGGGCGAATCTCTTCGGTTAAGTCTGTTAAAAATGACCCTAAGTGCATTTCTTTAAACACCTTTGAGTCTGTTGGATAGTTTTCTCGTGTGCGGAAACCAAGCAGTGTTTGCGTATTCCAGGATGAGTCTGGTAAGTGTATTATAGGCCAGTAACTTTGCGTCTGGTGGTGCTACCTGTAATCGTCTTTTTTAGAAAAAGCAGTCTTTTCAGTGCAGATGATGTGATGTATGGTATATGAAAGTCCCATCCTAGATCTTGTGACAATATGACACCTAGGTATTTATGCTGCTTAACTTTAGACAGGTTAGTTGAATTAATGGTATAATTAAAGCTGGATGAATGGATAACAGAGCGGACATTTTTTCCTTAATGTGCCTTTGCCAGTCACTGAATCACACTGAAAACGACTCCAAGGCTTTATGTAAGGTGATGTGGTCATCATGGGAATTGATTTCTTTGGACAAAATGCAGTCGTCTGCAAACAACCTGCATCCGACATTAACAGATGAACGCCGATCGTTCACAAAAAGTAAGAATAACACCGGCGCGAAAACACTATTCTGCAGTACATCCGAGGTCACGAAAGGGTTCCACATGATTGAGTTTTGCAAATTGTGTTCTGTCTGAGAAATTTGGTGATCCAGTCAAGAATTTGTCTCTTGCCCAGGGTAAACTGAAGTTTCAGAATAAGTTCCTTATTCGACACCCGATCAAAAGCTTTAGAGAAATCCAGTGAGGACGACCTTGGAGTTGCTATTTAACATTTTATACTGTAAGTCATCAATTATTGTTGGCTTCCTAGAAATGTTCTCCGAATTCGCAGAAGAATGCTCTGTTGAAAATGATTCGATCGTGTTTTCAAGCTCGCCCACTCTTTTCATCATAGATTCGAAATCTTTCTTCAAGGCGGCATGACTGAGCAAAACCCGGTTGATGGATTCCAGAAGGCTCACATTATTAGCTTCAATGCGTTGCACACTGTCAAAAACTGAATTAAGCTTCTCCTCCTGAGGTTTAGTCATAGGATCAGGATTGGATTCAATGTCACCTCCAAGAAGCAGAAGTCGCCGAAGTGTAATGCACACTCTCGAACTACTTCAGCGCACGGAAGCACGACAAAAAGAAGGATCGTCTGATCGGAAGCTGTGACAAGGTAATTTAGAAAGGTAACCAACCTGTAGGGCGAAAAATAGGCGCGTGATTGGTTGTTTCATTCATCGTGCCTCCGTGCCCACTGAAGGGATACTGCTGGATGCTTAATCTTATCCTTTCCAGGGTAGATGACGTTGACCTCGCAGATGTGCACTGGTGGTATTGCAGGGGGCGTTCGATGCGCTTGGTTAAGTTCACGCAAACTGTTGCCAACAGGCGTGAGTCCAGGGCAGGGGCGGCAGCGCAAATTCTGTCCAAGGGCGGAAGGTCATCCACAAAGCCAAGCCCCGACGCACCGGCCATGAAGACGACGAACTGCAGGACGAAAAACATTGGTGCGTGAGCCTCTGGTTGTTTCATTCATTGTGCCTTCGTGCCCAGACCATAGACCATATACCGTGTGTACAAGGTCACTATAAAACCAAACCTTCAAAATAAAGCGGTACACTTTAGATCAACGATACCAACCGCATATTATTTGTAGTTGTTATGCGTTACGAGACTATTTTTGCAGTGCGATTAGCTAGCCAACTAGATACGCTTCAGTAAAAAAAAAAATTTAATGTTTGTTTTAGGACATCAGTCGTCTTCGAAAAGTTGTAAAGAGTTCTGAGACTAACCTGGTTAAGTAGTTATTTCAAGTAAACGCGGACGATGGTTGCAGCGATAAACATTTGTTATTGTGATGCATCACTGACGCCGGCGGCCGGCTGCGCGTGAAGTGTATCGGGGCTCCAACGTGGGCGCCGTTTTGCTCTGAAAAAGCATAAAAAAAAGAGCTTGCCTTTTTCTCATAAGCGGCGTTTAGCAGAGCAGAGGCTGCGAGGCATGGGAACGTAATGGCTCGCGAAAGATGAATATGATGCGTATGTCTGCTATCCCGACACATTTGCGCATTGTTGCGCAACAACGGACAGTGCGGACACTTAGGACGCCCCAGGCCTCGGTAGCACTCAACAAAACGCGGACAAACGCATTTTGTAGTGTTCGCCTTGCTCATTGTCCAAGGCGCCAGTAGCTTCCACGGAGCTGGAAGGACTTTCTCATGCACATTCTTACAGCGCCATGTGCCTTTTTGTGCTAGCTGCCATGGTTACGTTACGTTTTTACGTGGTTCTTTCTTCCGTGCTCTAAAGAAGGCCCGTAAACTACAAAAAAAGAAATAAAGAAAGTGTCCGATGATTACGACACTCCCTAATGCCGAATTTCAGAGCAACTTGATACGGGTTTCTATTTCGCGGTGTATTGAGGCAAAGAATTTCAGACCGAAATCCCCGCGTCCACTGGCAGTGGGCGGGCCAGTGCCACGGCCGGTGACGCCAGCGCCTGCGCAGTATGGCAACGCTGTCATGATGAGCGTCATTGGAGGCTGCTGTGGCAGAAGACGATGAACACGCGAGCAGTGGCACGAGCGCGTTCGCGTGGTTACGCTGAGGGGCGCTCTCAACCAAGGAACGGACCCTATGCGAACTGCGCTCTAAACGCAGTGCCAAGCGCTACACCAAATCACCTTTTTCTGGCGTGATATTTGGCCGTTAGTAGTATACGTTTTTACCCCATAATTTCGGGTATAAATGCCATTGAATTGAGAATTGTTATAAAAATGGCCAGAAGGATGCATATTGAACTTCCTGAATAGGCGTCTGAGTGGTAATTGCTCACAGTGCCAATCAGATATTCCGACAAAAGTTGCAGACAAACCAGAGCAAGCATGAGGGCTTTTCAAGGTGTCGTATGTTAAACGCGTCGAGGTAGATTGGCTTTATTGACAGTACACGGCAGTGACTCTCTTTATAGGACATCAGGCATGCTCCGTACCTGGCAGAGAGATACAGTCTTTCGTTCGTTACGCGTGACATAATGACATGCACGCTGACCAGATCAGCACGTGGTCTGTTAGTTTCCCTAGATCAAGAAAAGGCATTTGCTTGCCTTGAACATAGCTACATATTTAAGGTACTGACCTAGTTCGGCTTTTCATCAAATTTTATTGAACTTATTAGTACTGCCTATTCAAATATCCGAAGTACATTGTTTCTTGATGGTCGTGAAAGTGCGCCATTTCCCGTTAGTCGTGGTGTTCGTAAAGGGTGCCCTCTATCCCTAGTGTTCTTTGTGCTCTGCCTCGAGCCATTTCTGCGTGCAATACTGAGAGACCCTTACGTATCGGGTCTCCCACTGCCTGGTAATGGTGTTGGGAAGGTGACAGCCTTCGCCGACGACATCACATAGTATCTTAGGAATGAGATAGCTTATGCCGTTGCCTTCGAATTTTCACTGAGTACGGAGATAGTTCAGGTGCTGCGCTAAATTTTTCAAAATGTCGTTAATAATAATATTTGGGGTTTTACGTGCCAAAACCACTTTCTGATTATGAGGCACGCCGTAGTGGAGGACTCCGGAAATTTTGACCACCTGGGGTTCTTTAACGTGCACCTAAATCTAAGCACACGGGTGTTTTCGCATTTCGCCCCCATCGAAATGCGGCCGCCGTGGCCGGGATTCGATCCCGCGACCTCGTGCTCAGCAGCCCAACACCATAGCCACTGAGCAACCACGGCGGGTAAAATGTCGTTATTTGTTCATTGGTTCACCACAGACACACCTAAGTCCTATTTTCCGTCTTCAAAGGAGCGACTGTATTCGCATTCTAGGCATTGATTATACCTATGATGGCATATCAGACTCTGTGTGGCTCTCAATTCTTGAAGATGTAAGGTGAAATATTCAAAATGTTAAAGGGTATGATTTACCCCTATTAGAAAGAAGGTACTTAGCACAGTCTGTATTTTGCGGCCGAGTGTGGCACGTTTGTCACGTTATACAGTCACCCTTACGAGTTACTAGGTCTCTGCAGTCCCTTCTTGGTACCTTCTGGTCGGGAAGTACAGAAGTAGTCTGTCGCGTGGCGTTTGGGCAACCACGCACTCGTGGTGGGTTCGCGTTCCCATCCGTGTCTGTCCGCTGCCGGCTGCTTGCTCTTGGATTTTTGCTCCGTCTGTTACAGCGTGATCCGTGTCCTGCGCGTGAACTCGCCTATAATTTCCTTGACACAAAAATTCGTTACGTGTTACCAGGCTGGCCTTAAATCGCAGACCACAAGTGTTAAACGCACCTGTATTTTACTCTATGGCCGTGGAATTTTATCGCCACATGCAGCAGGTATGTTTTGATGTAGACGTTCTCGAAAACCGTGTTGTAGATATTATGTCAGCCCTACTGCTTCCTCCAGTTCCCCCTGCGCACCACGCACGTTCCAATAATGTTTCCTGGGATGCAATAACGGCGTCATTTCTGTCAGGCCACCTACGCGATTTCATGTGGCGTCTAGCGTGGCAAGCGCTTCCAACTCGTGACAGGTTAGAACGCTGGGGCGTAGTCCCATCTTAGCAGTGTCCAAATTGCCCACTTCAGGAATCCAATAAACATGCGCTGCGGCAATGCGTCGTTGCTAGGGTATTTTGGAGGGCCGCGCATACTGGTTTCCGTGGCCTTGGAGTTAACCACTTTATTATATCTGGTCGCTGCTCACGTGGCCGCCTTGCGCGACTTTAGTTGCTGCGGAGGCCTTTTGTCTATGGCGTAGCCGGTGCGAAGTAGTTGCCGCGGGACCTCGCTGCCCCGCTCTGTTTCCACTTCTGGGGAGGCTCTACTTTGAGCTACTGTCATTTCTGTCAGATGAGTCGTTTTTCCTTGGGAAGAAGAGTTCCTTCGACAGTGGTCATGCCGTTTCCTGTCGCTGCCTGATAGACGCGTACGGCTTAATATTCGACCAGCCTGGTTGTTGTAGCCAGGCCATCAGAGGTGTTCACTGAATGTGCGCAGAATGTAGGTGCCTGTGACTTCTGTGTGTGCGTGATCTCGTATACCTGATCATTTTTGTAAATATTGATCTCATAGCAACACTTCAAAATTATGTAAAATGTCTCTGTTGCATCATCATTGTACATAATCATTTTGTACACTGTATATATCAACATCATTTTATATAACGTGACAATTAATTTCTGTGTAACTGTGTGTTGCGTGGGTCTATGTGGTTATGTGTTAGTGAGTGAGGATTCGGACACTTCTTTGAAATCGTGCCGTGTATACAGTGCTTCGTACTTTGTATATGTGATCGTCCTAGTGGAATTGTGCCGTGATTGTGACTCATTGTTCATACCGTCTCTTGTTGAATAAACTTTTTATAAACACATTCAAAATTATGTAAAATGTTTGCATGATATCATCATTGTACATAACCATCGTGTACGCTGTATATATTGAACATCATTTTATACATGTGACAATTAATTTACGTTTAACTGTAATTTTCCGTGGGTCTTTGTTGTTACATGTTAATGAGTAAGGACTCGGACACTACTTTGAGAACGTCCCATGTACACAATCCTTCGTTTCTTGTATATGTTATCGTCCTGGTGGAATTGTGCCGTGATTGTGACTCAGTGTTCGTATCGTGTCTTGTTGAACTAAACATTTTCTAAAAATACGCAAAAGAATTCGACAACTGTGGCAAAGTCTTTAATTGGTAGCTGAAAATGTAGCTATGGTGCGACAAACCAACAATTCTTATTTAGGCGAAAGCCTTTCTAGGCTCATGGTGAAGTTTATGTCAGCAGACCTGACCGTCGGAGTCTCCGCCGAAACATTATCACGCCATATGAAGACAGATTAAAGAATGAAAAATCATTGATAGTGACAGTTAGTGAATGATAACGTTATAATAGAGATTGGTAGAGGTTAATAATGACTCAAATGACTACTACTGACTTGTAATGACTACTGATTGGGAAATGAACAATATGTCTAACGACGGCTTGTAATGACCACAATTCATTACAAATGACTAAAAATGCTTATTGATGAGCAGTAATGACTAATAATGACTGAAATGACTTGTAATGACTAGTGATGGCTATAAAATGACGAATATGTCTAACAACAACTTGTAACGACTACAATTGACTAGAACTGGCTAAAACTGCTTAGTAATGACCAGTGACTACTAATAATGACAGAAATGACTTGCAATTACTACTAATGACAACGAAATGACCAACATGTCTAACAACGGCTTGTAATGACCACAACTGATTACAAATGACTAAATATGGTTAGTAGTGAGCAGTAATGACTAAGGGAAAGAAGAGAAAGAGAAGAGGCAAATAGAGAGCCGAATGATAAGAGGAGGAAGAGTAGGCTTTCGCCGTTCATCTCTTCAGAGGGAGCTTTAGCTCGGGCCCAACTCCGGCGTGGCCGATGAAATACACGTAAAACGCAAAAACTCTTTTCTGAGATAACCCCTGGACCGATTTTAATGAAAGTTGTTGCATTTGATACAGAAACCTAAATTCTGGTGACTGTTGGAAGCGGAATTTCGATTTAGGGCCTCGATCTTGTTAAAATAATTTTTGAAAAATTTGAAAGTTCGAAAATATAGAAGCACGAAGTTTGCAAATTAATAGCTCTGCATCAAGAACAGATATCGCGGTTCTGTAAACGGCACCCATTATATCGTTCAAAACGGACAAATTCGATATGTCACTTTATATGTTACGTGAATTTGTTACGTTGTGTACAACGGTTCTGCAAAAAGCTGTATTTCTGTATTACTGAACTTTTTTTTTATATTCATGTGTAACATATCAATTTTGTCCGCTTTTGATATGCTATTAGATTCAATTCACTGAATTATGATATAATTTGTCATTGCTGTGTTACAGAGTTGTAAACTTGAGAGTGTCGTTTGCTGAAAACTTTTTATTTTAGGCATTTTTAATCAAAAATTGACGGCGTAAATCAAAAATTCGAAACTAACAGTGACTAGCTTTTAGGTTTTTCTTTTAAATGCTGGAAACCTCGTCAAATCTGGTCCAATGGTTGCCGAGAAAAACGAATTCTCCTTTTACATGTATTTAGATAAGAGCACCCGAGCTAAAGCTTCCTCTTATTAGAGATCTTAAGAGACCCTGTAATTTCTTTTTCTTACAGCGATGTTGTATATGCCTAGGCGAGACGCTCGCGGTCCGACCATATGGTACAACCACAGAAGCCCTCCGGCGGAAGGTGTAACGCCATTGGCTACGCCGATAGTGACATCGTTTCTCTCTCGCAGCAGAGCCTGCGCGCAGCAGTCTCTGCTGCGCGCAGAGACTGCTGCTCTCATTATGCTCTCATTTCGCAATGGGACAGCTACACATCGTTCGTTTTCCTGAAGAGCAGCTTGAGAAACAGCAGCCGGACGTTTAGAGAAAGCACAAAAGTGCCTTCATTGCCTTCTGAGCCGATGATCGGTGGGTACAGTGCTCTAGTACCGTCTGTTCACTCAGAAAAAGACCATCTAGTTTCCTCAATGTGTTGGACAAAGATTGTCTTTCTGGTTGAAATTGTGGACAGTGGCACAATAAGTGGTCAGTGTTGTCGCATCCGCAAACATCGCGTACAGGACTATCAGCCATTTAATAACAGATGTGACACGAGAATGTGTGTGCTTGTGTCGTCACGATGAAAACCGATTACGACAACAAATATGTTCGTACCTTTGTTCAAAATTATGTCATCTCTGTATCGTGTGCTAAACAGCTTCGTTGGTCATCCACCTTCATAAACTGGTACGGCTCATGATTTTTATGTAAGGAAGCATTATCTGTGCAGCCTGTCAACACTGTGCAGGTTGTATTTTATTCAGCTATGTAGCCATGGCACCTCATATGCTCCTTCGCATTCGCCCACTTCGATCCAAAATTCACGCCCGTTAATTGCTCTCCACTCCGACGGCAAGAAATAAAAGATGAAATCGGCCATCGCTAAGTCTCACTTCCTGCTGAAGGCTGGACATTGGTATGTTTTGTCGTTGTTATTGAGATTAGCTCTTTGTTTTGACGCTGTTAGCACTTCACAGACGATGCCGATTATAAAAGGGGTTTGATTTTTTCCTAGCAGATGGCACCACAGCCTTCGCGCTGACGATGCGGACCACATTAAAAAGGTAATTGTTCATTGCTTTATTATTTTCTACTCCGCTCTTGTACTCTACGCGATGACGGTGACGAGAAAATTCCAACTAGATGCCGAGCAGACGACGCGGCGTGGGTGGGCACATTCGGAAGGACCTTTGCCCCTGTTGTCGGCTTTATAATCACTAGCATAACCAGAACCTTACTTCGTAGGCTGCTTAAAGCCTGCTCGTGACGTAGGACCGATATCAAAAAAAAAAAAAAAGTCGCTGACCGTAGCAGCCTCTAATCATTGGTGGACGATCGGGCCTTCACGAGTCATCACTGCGGTTCACATGACGACGCCAAAACCACATCGCAGACAGCTCTAGATCTAGAGGAGCTACCTCCTTTGCTTTCTTTCTTCTTTTTTTTGGGAATACGGGTTTTGTTTCTCTTTGTCACAGGAGGCTGTTTTCTTGCCACGTAAAATTTTTAAAATTTCAGAGAGTGCGCTGACGCCACTTCACGCCATCTCTGGCTGCAACGCCAAAGTCTCTCGTTCACCATCACTCGAGGTGTGAAACCTCCATAGAAAAACAAATTGCCGTCGCACCACGTACGACATATAGTGACGCGTGCCACCTCGGTTTTAGATGTGACACCATCGGGGGAGAGAGGAGAAACGCTGCATGCGCACACACGCAGACAGAGATAGATGCCCGCGCTCCTGTTGCGCTAAGTCGCCGACCTCGCGAGCAGCGTCGAAATTGCGTGATCGCGTTTGGTTTTCGTTTTGCATTACTTTCCTTCTTTTCATTGTGTCATCGTCATTTTTTTTCGCTCATGCATCGATGCAGCAGTTGACTAGACAAAGTTTGCACACGCAGGACTATACCCGTCTCGCGCCCGAGGCGAAACGACGCGGAGTATTGAATAAATTCCGTGAACCAACAAGCACTGCTCCCGAAGCGCCGGGTGATCCTGTGCGTTATATTGTATGTATATGGGAGTGGGCGCTGAAAGGATGCAGCTCCGGATCTGTGGTTCTCTGTTCTCTCTCTTCCTCTCTGCTCATCACTGTAGACTGCGATAGGGGACCCAGAGATAGTTTTCGCGATAAGGCCCTGACAGAGCTTGGTTCACTCGTGAAAATGGTTTTGTCGGTACACCTTCGCAGCCCGTGAAACAGAAGGCAGGTTTGGTGTTTCGAGATTAGTAGTGGTCGAATGTTATCGATGGTTCTATTCATTGTCTGTTGTCGACGAACCTTTTATAATCTGATTGCATACGCGACACGAATTGGGTAGTAGTTCCTGAAAGGCGCGTGGTCACCGGCGAATACGCTGGAACATTGGACGACTGGTATATGAAAGATCAAATCAGATTTTCGACGATCGTCGCCTTTGCTCGCCGGTTTCTTTACTATTGAGTGTTACTTGTGCAGGGCTCAAGTACGACCAATAATTTGTAACTCCCAATTTTGACTCAGCATCATTCCCCGCCGTCACTACAACGTGACAATATCTCTAATACAGATTTTTCAATTATACTTTGCCCAATTCTTACATAGTTGGCTGTGCAATGAGCCACCAAAAATGAAATCGTACGACAGCTCCTGACATGGTATGACATGGTCGTGCAGGTGCTTGCAAAGCGATCTTGTAGACAGGCGACGCAAGCGCAAGCGCTGATGTCGGTATTTTGTGCACAAATGTTACTTCAAAGGTAAAAAGAAACCTTTGCTACAAGCGTACATTCATTAATCAAACCAGTTCTTTATATAGAAAAGAGCATACAGATCCCTAACCTATTGTTTCAAGCTCAGTTTAGAGCAGGCTGTTTCAGGCCGGACTTTGACGGATAAAGACAAACTACTCCAGCAACAAGAGAGGTGAGCGTCGGCGCGCGTCAGAACTTGTGTCCAGTGGTTGGGAGCTCTTTTCCTCCAACCGACGCGAAGCGACGCGTTCGCTCATCGGCGCGGGCCGAAGCGTACCGACGCATGCCAGTGGTTGGGCCTTAAGAACTGCGCTTAAAAAAAAAAAAGACGTCACTGATGCGTTTGCGCATCTTTATACGTAGCGACGTTATGTTTCGATCGTGCCTGATATTGAAGATGAGGGACAGTTTTTTCTTTTCTTCAAATTCGAAGGATCGAAGCAAAAAAAAAAATTAAAAAAAATAAAAGCACGAACTGCGCTGCAAATATTTATAAAATATGTAAAGTAAGTCTAGGCCATTCTTTTCGACGCCGTTCTTAATTCGGTGGTTTTGTAAATTTGCACCTAGGTATAGGTTAGCAAACCAAGGACGCATTATTCTGGTTGACCCCCTGCCTTTCTGTTCTTTTTGTCTCTCTTTTATGTATTTGGACACCTTCGTTTCTGAATAATAAGGCGCCGGTGCGTTCCAATTGAACCTCAGAAGTTGTTCTTCTGTCTTCTGCAGGCAGCCAAGTCCCCTTCCTATCACTGCTGGCCCCCCTCAATCATTTGTTTTCTTTTTCTAGTCATCTGAATATGTGCGAACTAAAGAATATACTTGACATGCGTTCTTCGAACACCTTACGGTTCGCGCTTGATTCTCCAAATACACAGGTACTATGAACCGAATTCACAAAACTGCGTCATTGTTCCAGTGAAAAGGCTATCTCGAGAGCTGCACTTCAGAGAACTCGCTCCAAGATCACACTTTTTTGTTCGATTCGTTTTCCTTTTTTTTTGTTATCCTCTCCTGGAACTTCAAAACAGCGCTTATCACTGCCTTTGAGGAAACCCAAGCTTCGAGTGGTTCTCAATTGTACGAAAGCATATAAGAAGACTTTCCTCAACGCAAAGAAAATAACGAGAAAGAAGTAGGCAGAGAAGTAGCGCTGTAGTCAAGTAAATATGGTACTGCGAGCCCTGCTGCAAGATAGCATAGCATAGAATAAACTTGACAGAGACGGGGGAACTGGTCCTAACACAAACGTGGCCCAAATGAGCGAGGTCTGCTTTGTGTGGTGAATTATGGATAACATATTATTTTTTGTACGATGCATAACACAGGCATAAAAAAAGGACAAGAGAATTGTGCGACCTTGCTGAATCACAGCCCAATTTCCATTGAAGTTGTTCTTTCTTGAGCCGCTTGCACCTTCAGTCGACTGGAATCAAACAACAAAATTTAAAACATTTGCCGCACGTTACTCATCCTTTGAGCAACTCGCGTGAAATGCGACCTAAATTTAACGCTTACGAGCACTTGATAGAAGGCTTTTTTTTTTCTACGTGGTTATTCATTCAAGCACATTTAGCTTCGCAGGTACGGGAGCTATAATGCTCCCCTAAATCTCTCTAAATTCGATGTCACTATGAATTCTAGTTCTCCGTGTACAGCGGGCTATACTTCTCCGCCACTCCTGAGACACATTTATAAAGCTCCAGATTGTTTGCCTGCGCAGTTTACTGCAATAACCATAATTAATCAACACACGCTTCGAACTTTGCTTACGCATTATACAAATGTTCCAATAACCTGTCGCTTAGGATCACCAAATATAAGTAACAAGATCCGTTGTGTTCACCGAGGACACAGAAGAAACTTATAGTACAAGCCTCGCATAAAATATTAAAAAGAACTGAATGAGAATGTAGTAAGCATTTGCAAACCTCATAACTAGGTCACAAACATTAAACTTCCTTCACACGTCACCCTTTAAATTGCCCCCCCCCCCCTTTCTATAGAATGCGGACTTGGTGTCACCCCAAATTCTGTTTGGACTCTGGAAAATGTTGCAGATAACGGCCTTGTGGCGTAATGCATTTGGCTTGGCGTCGCGGAGTCCCGGGGCACTGCATCGAATTACACTCGCTGAGGGCGCATTTCGATGGGGTCGATATGCAAAAGCGCCCTTGCGTACCGTGCAGTGAGTTCACGTTGAAGAACCACAGCTGGTCAAAGACTAATCTGGAGTCTCTTTAAACGGCGGGCCTCTTAATAACGTCGTGGTTTTCGCACGTAAAACCCGAGAATTTAATTAATAATGGCCGGCGGGAAGCGGGGAAGGGCGAGGAAAACTTTGCACTTCACGTAGGAGGCAATCTTGAAGGGTTTTTTTCGAAATAAAACAGTCGGTTCCCCGTAAGTATGAGTTTATGTTACTCTTCTCGCCCTGAAAGTAAGTAAATAAATATAAAGAATAAGCAAATACAAATTGGGGCTACGCGTATCAGCAAATATGCATGACAACAAAGTGCACTGGGCAAGCACTTGCGTTCTCAGAAAGCGGATGCTGAACGCCGTCCTCCTTAAATTGATAAAGCTAATCTGGACCGATGGAAAATAACATTAAATGAAAGAAGGTAGGGGAAGGGGGGTGCAGTTACGCAAACAAGGCAGGTTGCAATCTGGTGTCGCTTGTGAGGGCGCCAACTGCTAATTAAACCGCCGAGCGAAAACATTCTAGTTGGAAGGCAAGCAGAGGACATTTCCTTTATTTTTAAGGGGGTCGTAGGAAACAAACCGCACGTTGTTTCCTGCGCTGTCGCGCGCTTCGCTTTGTAGCCTCATTACGAATAATATTAGCACATCACAGCGTTATAGCGGGTGATCATTTTAAGGGTTCATGGAATTTTTGAAGATCGTCGGTGGCAGATAGCGTATTTCTTGTCGCTGAGCTGGATTATTCTAAGAGGCCGACATTACTAACACGAGAAATCGAAACACATACTCAAATAATTAGCAATAATTGACTAACTAACTACTTAACTAATTACACTACGGCACATCTTGCAGTTAACGAAACGTAGCCTGTGAGTTAGTGAGACGCATCCACTTGAAATGCAGTTCCAGGATTATACGATTTATATATTATATTATTTTCTGATGTATGAGGCGAAACACATGGGCGTTCCATTTACTCTTGTGCTTCAATGCATAAAGGAGCATTTCATTAAAAAAAAATTGGCCGACGATTACGCTGCTTGGTAATGCGATCTTTGAGCGCAGCTGCTGCCTTACTTCAACAACAGGCAACCGCATACAGAACATTTTTAAAGCGAAAGCTTCACTGGCCGCGAAACTTGCGATTTCGCCGTGGCGGTGCTTCGAGAAGGCACATGACGTCACAGCGCGCGCCTCGCCATGGATATTTCTCTCTCTCTCTCGCTCCTTAGTCACTACAGCGCATGCGCCACTAGTAGCACCAACCCATAGGTGTACCGCTGCTGCGCAGCGCCGCACCTTTCCGCCGTTGCCGTTTGGTATGACGTCACTCGTCACGCGTTCCTCGTCGTTGCGCTCGCCTCTGCTCGCTTCGCCAGCTGCGTCGCATGCCTGATAACATGTCGGAGGATTGAAAAGGAGAGCTCGCGTGCGCCGCAACCACAGTTGAGGTGGCAGTATGGACGGCGACTATTCTGATATGCAGGAGGAGGCCTGGAATCGACATCGGAACGAGATGAAGAGGAAACGAATCGCCCAGGAAACAGACGAACAGTGCGCCGAACGACTGGCTAAACGCCGCAACATAGCTAGGCAATCAGACTAACCTGGACTCGCAATCAAGATTAACCAAGGCTAACCATGCTATGCCTTAGCTTTCGCTACGTATATCCTGACATAACCGAGCTAAGCCGCTGCCAATTTTTACTTGAGCCTTTTTACAACATTATTTGTGAGGGGGCTCAGGAGCGCGTAGGGTGTCCGGGAATTGGGAACTAAGTCTTTTCTTGGCACGAAACAAGCATTGTGAAGCTTCTGGAATGGTATTTAAACCGTCCACGTCGACTTAGTATATGCCTTCAGTGTTCCTTTAAAAGTGGAACACGATAGCGTTCAAAGATCGCTTACTGCTTCTCACTCTTCCCGGCACCTGCAGCTTATACAGTCGCAATGTTTACCGGGAAATGCTTACCGCGAAATGCACGAAGGCGAGGTTTCTGGTAGAAACTTGGCCTCTTGTATGGACCGATCCCGGAGCTAGTGCACAACGGCGCCAAAACATTACATCATTTCCGGGTTTCTGTTAATTTTTCTCACTTTTAGTATTGAAGATTTAACTTAAGAAACATGCGTTGGCGGTGTTTTGCTTGATGACGTTTGTTTGTGTGCGGTCATTCGCAAATTTCCGAGGAAGAACATTGCCAAAAAAAAAAGCAGGGTATGAGCAACTTTAGTGATTGAATGGTGGGGCAATATAGCCCACATATAGCCCATGTCACATAGCAAGGCGTGACATACATATACCTAAATATATACACGCATTTTGTGCTTACGAACAACTCCGCCGACGCCGACACCGGATTTTCTGCGACACGGGGCCCTTAACGTGTCGCATTAAATGTAATTACTGAGGTGAACGGCACGTCGATCTCGGTGATAGTAGAGGGAAAATCCGCATACAAGACGGCAAACGAGAGTGAAAAAAGGTCACAGGCCTGCGCGGCTTCATTTTCGGGAGCACGCATTAGAAGGTCTTCGCAGTCTCTTTGCGTCGTTTTCACGAGAACGAACTAACTATCCACAAAAACGGGCGAGCTGCCGTTTCTGCTGCTATCTGCACAGAGGTCTTCTGAATCCAACGTTGCCCGGTTGCAGCCGCGCGCGTACCTCTACAATTCGCTTATTCAGCGGCAGTTCCTACCTTGCGAGGAGGCGCCATGACGTGTACTGCAGGGTGAACACAGGTACCGAGACTACGCGGCGCACATGCGATATCCCTTGACACGTGGCGTGATACGATGCAACTGCTGCATGACGTGACACCTAAAGGAGTAAAACGGAACTACCCTGCAAACTCTGCCCCTACTGACGCTACGCGGCGCGCCTCTCCCATCGCGTGACAAGTGGCACGATGCGGTGCGGCTGCTGTTGATGATGATCATTTATAGGCATCCCTTTTCAAATAGGGCGGTGACAAATGGTCGCATATCCTGCTTGATTTAATCAGGTATGCTATACATGCTGTTAATTTTTGTTGTTATTAGAATTCTAGCAACTTTCGTATAAATCTCCTTAATATTACTTTTCTCCCTCAAAACTTCTCTGTCTACCTCGTACCGCTACCTATGCAACCGCTATATGGCGTGCCACCTAGTACAATAATATGCAACTGCAAAGCAAAGCAAAAGATCAACATATCGACGTTATGGTCTGTATCTCGCATCACGTGACTCCTCGCGAGCTAGGACGCGTGTATAGAACATGCTTCCGCAGCAGCTAGACAGCCGTGCGTAAATATACTGCTGCTGCTGCTGCTGATGATGATGATGATTAACTTGGATCCCTTTTGAAACGGAATGGTGACAAACCGTCATCTAGCCTGCTTGATTTAGTCAAGTATGCTATACATATTTTTATTCTGGCATTTTTGTATACATCCCCTTATTCTTTATTTTCTTCGTAGAAACTTCTCTATAGGTACCTTGTACCTAGCTGCCTAAGCGACTGCTACATGAGTTTCCACCTGGTGCAATAATTTGCGACTGCAATGCAAAGTGTGCGCGTATCGACACTACGTGGCGCACGTCTCACATTGCGTGACTCCTCGTGCGCTAGAATGCGTGTATATTGCATTTTTTCCGCAGCTGCTAGCTGCGGGAAAATGATACAGCAAAACTAGATAATGATACAGCAAACTAGATACAGGAAACTAGATACAGCAAAGGAGAGAAGGGAACATGCATGGCAACACAAAAACGCACTTCGGGATCGCCAGGTGCCCACCGTCTTTTTCGATTGGCCGATCGCTAAGGTTCGCTGCCCAGGTGCTTGCTTTTAAAATAACGGGCAACAAGTTCTGAACCAATCATGAAACGGTGTGTTTGTGTGGCCTATAAATCGCAGATGCCCAACGCTTTTGTGATCGGCATTTCGTAACAAAAGAGCTACCGGCATTCCTCTTTCTCGCCTCTTCATTTTTTCTTTCACTTTCTCTTTTTCTTTCTGTGCCTTTGTTCCCAACAAGGAAAATGAAAGGTACTTCTGCTTGGTTCGGTCTTTCTCGCGTGTCTTTTACCTTGCCGATGCTGCGAGCACCTGACAAAATACATTTTGGTTCGACGCTTTTGCGTCCCCCCCCCCCCCCGCCCCCCGTTTCTGTTTGCCGGTTTCTCTACAGAGTGAAACTTTCTGATGAACCGGATGTTAGTTTAAATCAGTGTAACTCAGTAACTTAGTAACTCAGGGGACCAATTGCAATGCATGCTCACTGACCTGGAGAGGCAAAGCAGAAGAGTGGGTCTAAAAATTAATCTGCAGAAAACTAAAGTAATGTTTAACAGTCTCGGAAGAGAACAGCAATTTACAATAGGCAGCGAGGCACTGGAAGTCGTAAGGGAATACATCTACTTAGGGCAGGTAGTGACGGCGGATCCGGATCATGAGACGGAAATAATCAGAAGAATAAGAATGGGCTGGGGTGCGTTTGGCAGGCATTCTCAGATCATGAACAGCAGGTTGCCATTATCCCTCAAGAAAAAAGTGTATAATAGCTGTGTCTTACCAGTACTCACCTACGGGGCAGAAACCTGGAGGCTTACGAAAAGGGTTCTACTCAAATTGAGGACGACGCAACGAGCTATGGAAAGAAGAATGATAGGTGTAACGTTAAGGGATAAGAAAAGAGCAGATTGGGTGAGGGAACAAACGCGAGTTAATGACATCTTAGTTGAAATCAAGAAAAAGAAATGGGCATGGGCAGGACATGTAATGAGGAGGGAAGATAACCGATGGTCATTAAGGGTTACGGACTGGATCCCAAGGGAAGGGAAGCGTAGCAGGGGGCGGCAGAAAGTTAGGTGGGCGGATGAGATTAAGAAGTTTGCAGGGACGGCATGGCCGCAATTAGTACATGACCGGGGTTGTTGGAGAAGTATGGGAGAGGCCTTTGCCCTGCAGTGGGCGTAACCAGGCTGATGATGATGATGATGATGAACTCAGTTACAATGTTTGCGGGAAATTCACTGAGAAGCGCAATATCCAAAGGTTTATGCATGCTGTTTTTAAACATAGAAATAAGAAAGAAGACAGGGATAATGCATAGGAAGGCGTCAGGTTGGCTGACTTACACTGGGGGAGAGAAAAGACGAATAAGAAGGTGAGAGGGAGAGATAAGAAAGACGCGCTGTGTGTGTGCGATCGTGCATGGATAGCACCACACAGTCTAATGCGCTCACACAAGCGAGACGCTTTCAAAAGGCTCAGTTCTCTCACTGCCTTCAAGGCCGCTTGTTTTATTGCGATAGCAAGTATATGGACACTGCAAGCGCATTTCTGCTGTCGCCGTGATGTTCTGCCGTACGCTGCATGTGCGAGTGAAAGCTTGCGAGGGTCAGTCGGCGACGCGGCTCGATCTCACGCGCAGGAGTGAGGAAGGCGGAGCGGAAGCGCACGCCATCTTCTGTCGCGGGCGAGGCAGGGGGAGGAGGAGAAGGGGGGGGGTGCGTTCTATTCCGGCGGCTGCTGCTTACGGCGTGGCCGCGCGTGCGCCGTGTCTTGCAAGTAATCTGTGACCTTGACAAAGTGCACGCCCGCGCGGCCCTTATCTTCGAAGTGATCGGCGATGTGGACAAAGTACGCGAAGTGCCGGTAGCTTCGTATGCGCTATGCTTTCGACGTTTAGTTCGCGTTGCCGCGAGAGACAGCACGAAGGTCGATTCGCTAGCTGCTGCTACCGCGCTTGCTTACTCCAGCGTTTTGACAGCGAGTTCCCGCGGTCATCGAGCGAGGTGTGTTCATGTTTACCTGTGCTCGCGTGACACCGTGCGTGTTAATTTGTTAATTTAGTAAGCGAATATTTGCAAGTTTATACGGCCGATAAAACTAATATTGTTACTTCGTGTAGCTGTCCACTAATTTGCTATCCCATCGATGCTTGGCCTTTCGAGCGAATCTGCGACTTCTGTTGGAGCACGCCGACATAGGCTTACAAGCTTCCATATGACAATTTTGGCAGCTCCTGCGAGCTCTCTTCGTCAATTGAAGCGTCTGGCTTGTTTTTCAAAGATTAAAACTAGCCGACACCTATAAGCGTCGCCAGCGTTACTTTCAGAATTGTTTCATAACAAAACTGTTTATCCTGGTATAAAAAGATCTTGCAAGCGATTCGTTGAGGCAAATAATGTGTCGAAGTATACAAATATATTTTTCTTTCTCTCTGTCTTTCGTAACGTGTATTTCTATTTCCAAGGCAAGGGGTAGCCGACGCCTGTAGGACGCGCATACAATTCCCTCATATACATTTAACGACAAGAACAAGAACAATACATAATGATAGTGTGTTGCCGAAAAAATGTTATTGCCTTCACAGTATGTTTAATAAGAATTATTTAAAAAATAACCCTGCTGCATATACTGTTCGCAAGATCACCTGAATCATGGCATCCGAATTGGTGCATGCTAGACTATAAGTGAGACACTCGACCGGCCGTTGTCAGTCCAGGCGCTACTCGTAGATCGCTCGTCGGATCACAAAGCTGAGAAAGCGCTGTTGTGTTTCTTGAGGGCGACTGGCTCGTGTGAATGTGAACGACATTGAAATACTGGTGTCGTCCGTGCGCACGCGAAAACTCACCGCGCATTTCCTTCTTCTCCATTTCATATTTCTATTCGCCTTTACCCTCCCCCAGCGTAGGGTAGCTAACGAGACACATTTCTGGTCAACATCCCTGCCTTCTCTCTTTCTTTAGTCCTCCTCCTCTATCGTAAACTCCATTTTTATGAAATTACGTTTAGCGGTCTTCGTTGCATCACACTCTTAAAACAAGCTTCACACGAGACATCCACTTTCGCCAAGCCTATCCAACACGGAGTTCCCTTTTCGACGAAGGGCGTACGGTATTTCGTCATTCCCAGGATTACGTGGAAAAGCTTCTGGTAAAACTGCGGGACTAAGAGTAAAGCACTAGAAATGACTGCAGATACAGCTCTCGTAATCACTCCTGCTTAAAGAAAAAGCAGTATCTTGTTTTTCTTCTTCTTTTGATACAATAAATTAAAGTTACGCATGTTGGGAAAACACGTATAACATGGTTTGGGAAACACTAAAGCAGAAATGAGGAAATTGCTTCTCTTCTCTTCAAGCAACATAATCTCTTCCCAGAAGCCACGCGAAATGAGTTTTATTTTGAAAACAAATAACAAACTTTGCCATGAAAACTGAGTGGAGAGGTCAAGCTTAGGAACATGGAATCATATTCTAATTGGGAGCGATGTAAGAAATCACATAATAAATTTTCGCATCTTAATATAAGTGATAGAATTTCTTTCTATTCCTTTCTTTTCTTTTTGCCGTATTGTTCTGTGTCATGGCCCTTCAAAGGTAAATTCGGTGCCTACTTGGCGGAAGCTACGATATTCTGCTGGTGGCCCCAGACATTCTGAGTATGTAAACTGCATTTACCTTTTACACATAATAAAAAAAAACAACCAGGAAAGTTACAGTGAAGTCTTTCATTTCTTACTTCTACAATTATTTTTTCTCACTGAAAATTTTGATTTCTTGCAACCAGATATTCCTTTTCCTTTATATGTTCCGTATTACCATCTTGCCTGATTAGGATGCGATCACCTAGCCATCTCATCAACAAAATTTTCAGACTAGTAATGCTGAGGAACCACAAGTAAGCCTAGGAATCGAAGTCATCTAATTTATTAGCAAATCATCTAGCAGGAATATTTATTTATTTTAAGTTCTAGCTTAAAGAAGGATAAAAAGAGAGGACCTATAGGTGCAGGAGCTGGGGATATTCAACGTTCTTAAAATTTCTTGTGCTTTGCTCAAAGGGTGCTTTTTGCATTTACCCCCACTTTAATATTTCTTAAGGTTGAGAGCAAGCACTTTTTTTTCTTTTAAGAGAATCGCACCAAGTTTTACTCTCGTGGTTGCTTGTTATTCAAACGTGGGAAAGTTCAGTGTGCCGACCAACGATCGATTTAGCATAACCGTTGTTAACTCGAGTGTTTGTAAGGTAACACTAAATTTCTAAGTTGTTTGGTTTTCGCCGTAGGGTGGCCCTTACATAAATACAAAGTGTAACAAGTTAGAGATTGGGGATTAGTTTTGTATTTCGTAATTAACCGGTACTATCGAAACAGATCGGATCGGGAAAGTGCAAACAAGCCAAACTAGTATCGCTTCTCGGCCTTTTGGCCAAGATCAAAGTGCAAGCCAAACTATTCGTCTACGCCCTCTCTTTATGAAGCTCGCACGCGGAAAGTTACACAGCTCTCAACTAACTTTAAAAAAAAAATGCGCCATACGTGCGTTTCTCGTGAGCTGTTCGATGTACCTCTACATTCGGAATGGGCCTAAACCTTACATACAAGCTGGGGATCATTTGGAGAGATGAACAGATGGTTGGCAGAATAACCGAAGATGGAAAAGAGTCATTTAGATAATAAAAGCGAGATTTAGTTGGTAGTTTTTATTCGCAACGTTTTCGAATTGAGACACTGCGGTGTCGGGATGGGCTTGTGCTAGGGCGCAGAAGGGCTCGGTTACGATGGGTCACACAGTGGTAGAGGACACGCTATGAACACAGCGAAGCTCCGAAGCCCAAGGGACGACAAATTACAGATGTGGAGAGAGAGCTGCAATAGACAAGCACATTCGCCCTTTGGCTCCGCGTAGCAGCTGACGCCATGCGAACAATCAGCGAAGGCGCACGGCTGGAACCTAAGCTTGATGACAAGACAAGCGCTGTGGATTCAGCTTATTCTTCAGGCAAGCAGGCGCGCGGTCTTACGCAGGCTGATCAGCCGACACCCCTTGTTGCTTGCTGCACAAAAGCGTGCGGGGCGGATTGGTGTTTTAGTGGTTGATGGCCTAATGCAGGCACGCTTTGGTAAATTACGATGAACAGACACATGAATACCGCCAAAGACGCCCTGTGAATGCAGTCGCCTGTAATATCATGCTGCTGCTATTATTATTATTATTATTATTATTATTATTATTATTATTATTATTATGAACACAGCGAAGCTCCGAAGCCCAAGGGACGACAAATTACAGATGTGGAGAGACATGATGACGTCGGAAAATTAATGGATTATCTTGGTGCAAATGTAATTGACATCAATCATTCTAAATCAAAGTTGGTTTGCTTCCATAGCCCTCTGAAACGTGTTTCACTTTCTTCTTCACTTTATCTGCACAGCTCTCGATGTATTAATTGTTCCTGCCCTCCAATAAAATTTTCGGACTCTGTGAAATATTTGGGCATATGGTTTGATTCTAGTCTTCTTTTTTCTACTCACTTGTCTTACATATGTGCCAAACTTCGTAAAATCGTCTGTTTACTGTACCGCATCAAAGCGTTTTTACCCTTGTCTGTTAGGAAACCTTTGGTCCACTCGTTAGCCTACAGTGTTCTCAGATATGGTATTACAACATTTGTACATTGTTCTAGTACCTGGCATCACCGTGTAAATAGGTTGCTAAAGTGTATGTTAAAAAGTGTTACTTATGACGTATACAGACCACAAGGGATGAACCTTTTTCAGATGCTAAAAATGCCGAACATGCGCTCATTGTTTGTTCAAACAGTGGTACTGAAACACTTCTGGACGGATACCTTTAAAATACCCGCTGTGCCTTGCCGTCCTTTACGGCGTGCACCTGCTTTTTCAGTTCCTCACACACGAACCAGATTTGGCAGATATACTCGAGCCTTTTATGTTCCAGATATATTCAATGCACTTCCTTCTGAAATTTCTTCCTGTAAGTCTGTACGCGACATTCGCAAAACTTTAAGGACATTGTACACAGAATGATTATAGGCGTCGTATTTTTATTTCTCCTGTCATTGTTGAAGCATGTCTTCGCTCTGGTCGTTTCTTCGCTTTTTTTTTTTGCTGTTTTTTCGTGATTCTTTTTTTTTTGCCTTGTACTTTATCACTCGCTACCTTAAGTTTTCAATGTCTTTTTGTTTTCATTTTCTTGCAAAAAAAAAAAAAGTCAGTTTCTGGCTGAGTCTTGTTATTGACTGCCGGGTTTCGCATGACAAGCCACTGTGATGGCTTAGGCGAACCCGATTTCTGTACATATACTTGCAGATTTGATAATAAATTATTATTATTATTATTATTATTATTATTATTATTATTATTATTATTATTATTATTATTATTATTATTATTATTATTATTATTATTATTATTATTATTATTATTATTATCATTATTATTACCCATTGGGTGCCCGTGGTTAAGCGATTATAATTGGCTGATAAAGAATCAGCCAGAATTTTATGTTCAGGAACGCGTATACAAAGCTTCAACTTGCTGTACTTTGCAGTCGAGTCCCCTTTTGCTTGAGGGTCATATGATATTCCTGGCTAAAAAGAGAATCTATGAATGTCAGCCCTGCTGCGTGCAGGGATTGCGACATTGGATGGGTTGACTAAAATGATATGGAAACGACACGAAGAAAAAAGAAATCCATATGCGTTCTCCTATCTCAAGTAAATGTTTACGTTCTAACCATCCGGTATCGTAGTTAAGCGTTTTAGTGCGGTTTAGAAGTTCATTAAAAACTGTTTACCGAGTTGATATCATATTTAACTTTCAGCATGGGCTGCGATTAAAATGCTAGTTACACATACCCAAGCTTGCGTCTTCCAAACGGCCAGCGCTTTCGCGTGACCGTTTCGTTGGTTGCTGCTGCGCGGTCAATCAGTGCGTCCTGCCGCACTTATACAAAGAGCGTGTCCTTATCATCAAAAGCTAGCATGTTATATGTATACATCCGCGCCACCTGTTAATGAATAGCGGTAGGCACAATATTGATGATATGCTGACAGGTAGCCGTTTTTACTGCCGCTTTACATATGTATAGAAAAAATGAAAGGTAGAAAGAGAAAGGGTTTGACATTGCCGCTCCCACTGAAATGCAGGCATATGCCATAAGAAAAATACAATAATGTGAGCTCACACATGACGGGCAGCTTACCTTTACAGCAATCATTGCACGTCTATCCCTCCGGCATTTAGCAAAATAAATGCGTAATGTTATACGCCCCAGTCAAAAGCTCTACATATTTGCGGCTAGAGAGCTATTGCGCTTCGCTATTCACCTACCAACCAAGATACGCTAGTTTGGTCGCATGTGTCTGAGCCGGCGCAATATTGTCGACGGATAAGCTTAACTTCATTTGTGGTAGGCTTTCCAATAATGGAACAGCAGGCTTTTCTCGCACTTCGTTACGATACGCACCTCTATAGGCACTTGTAAGTTCCCACGCATGTGGAGTCGCCAGCAAAAGTTTGCCGACCGCGGCATCAGCAAAAAAAAAAAAATTGAAATATATTCACGCGCAGCACCACGGCTTGGAATTGGTTTAATACAATGTACAGGTCAAACAAGCACACGTTGGCGTGCACTCTCGATTTCAAGTGAAATGCCCATGCTGCAAAAAAAAAAAAAAGAAAATGATAAATCGCGGCATCTTTGGTTCCACAACTTTTGCTTGCGACTGTACAAAGCTGGAAGGAGAGCCACGTATTGGGAGCGCAGACTCATGATCGTACGCCTGCCTTGCGTGCATGTGTGGTTCATTAGCTTAAGTTTAGTCGTGAGAACTTGAGCGATAAAAATGCTAGCGGAAGTCGGGCGCTATGTACAGCGCAGAAAACGTGTAGGTTTTGTAAGCTGGCGGAGAACTGGTCTACATTTGCGTAAATATAAAAACACGCTCCTGATTTAGGTTCCCAACTGCAGGTACAGTTTGTGTCTGTTTTTGCTAGAGGAGCGGAACGGAGGTAAAAGGCACAAGTCATATGATGCCCTAACGTATTCACTGTGAAGATAGCTTAGTTCAATCAAAATACCTTTAAAAAATGATTACGTTTGTAAACAGCTCTGGCAGTAATTCCGCATTAAAGTGCAACTCTTGCTTGCGGAGACTCAGGTTTCCCTCTTAGATGTGAAATCACAAAATGATTAGACAGCCGCTGTACTGATTTGAATCCAAATTGTTGCATTTAAAGCAACAGAAAGATTATACCGACGGTTAGGCAAATTTTCAAACAGGTCACCAATTTTAAAGAAGGGAGTAAGATTCATTGGGTTAAAGAAATACGAGGAAAGTTCACAACTCCACGACTCTTCACCAAAACCAGATGCCACAAATTTGTAAACTGCGTCTGCTAGACCTTCTGAAGCTGACGAACATAATGCGTTAGTAGACAGCCTTGAGAAAATTGGCAAGTTGTTTACGTGGGGTCTGAACAGAGAATGCTAGTCACAAGTACTAATATATTTCGCAACGGGGCAGAATATACGAACTTTTCCTCCTTTAGCCGTACCAGCAGATGTACCTATGGTTCATGCAACCGTGATAACGTTTACTTTATTGCCGAGTTCTAAAGCAAGAACTTGACGCTTCACCTTCTTTTTTCTAACTCTACGACTTTCAACAAATTCTGTAAAAAAACATCGTCAGAATAAAAATTGTTTTCTTTAATCTGCATAAAAGGTGTCCCAGCAGACGTTAGCCAAGCTGTTCAATGAAAAAGCAAATTTAATGACACGGTGCAATAGACGATCTTCAGAGCTAAGTTGATTGGTCACCAGACCTATTACGACAGAACACCGTAGGATATATAACTGTGTATTTCAACGTGTTTTTTTTAAATATATCTTTTTCGTTGAACAGCTTGGATACGTTAGCTGGGATACACGGTATTTAAAATTTTTCTTTTAAGTGCAGCAAACTTCGCCAAATTCAGTGCAGTGGACGGCCGCTATACCTTGTATTTTGGTGAGCAGTTCCCGACATAAATGCTGCTCCCAAGCGTGCTTAAATCACAACCAGTTACTTCGCAGTTCCCACAGATTAAATTCAGTATTTGTTGATGTATTACGTGTGATCCAGGAATGCTTTAATTTTGTTTCTTCTATTTATTTCTCTTAACCAATGTCAGCTCATATAGCTGCTTTTAATACTTTCATTTTCCCGTTATTTTCATAAAGACCCCACTTGGGTGTATAAGTAGCGCAATTACAACAGTTATTTTAATTAAAATATTTAAATTGGATTACTCGGCTTTAAATGCCAGTAACAGAAAATAATTATGATACTCGCTGTAGTGTGGGATTGGTGATTAATTTTGATCACCTGGTATCATTTAGCATGCACCTATAGGTCTAAGTTAGCGAGCATATCTTTTTTTATTGTTAATATTATTTCGCCTCTATCGAAATGTGGCCCCTGCGACCAGTATCGAACCCACCACCTCATGTTGAGCAGCGGAACGTCATAGCCACTGGGCTCACGCAGCGGGTAACAGTTGTTTAACAAATGAACGCCTATTAGTTGAGTTGCAGGATTCCTGGATACCTTTTTTTCATTAATGCAGACGAATGTTGCAACCACTTTCGTGTTATGTTACTAATTACTTATCTCAACTTGTTATTGTGTTCAACTCTTTAATCTTCTCCTCCGTAATCCTTCCGGCCTTGATAGTCACAGGAAGAAAATGGAATGCAGCTGTTCCTAGAAACTGATTGCAATTGCCATTCATGACCATATAGACCAACAGACAATGAAGCCAAGGAAAGCATAGGCCAAATTAGCTGCGGTT